>NC_043999.1:28978415-29060915 GCF_902150065.1 Myripristis murdjan
TATGGACAACCTGTATTTCAGTTTATAGCTGTGTCCTTTTTTGTCCCTGCAGAATTGCACACTTATCATTAACTGTCAGTCAATCAATTTAAAGTAGATTACACTTGTTGCAACGTTTGAATGGCCACACAAATATAATTCTTAATTGTTGTTTTGGGCAGGTCACTTTTGAAAGTACTCGACGGTAGCCTTTTTTGCTGCTCGCTTTGAGCATGGGAAGGAATCACAGATGAGTGTAACACCTGACTTTTGTTTGTTGTTTCATTGCTATTTTAGTGTAAATAAGCCCCCCAGCCCCCCAGCACCGACTGGGGGGCTGGGGTAGCCAACATAAGCCTCAAAATGCTGGAGGGCCCAAAGCATTGCTAAGGCCTCTTTTCAATGGTGCTATACTTAAGTTGAGCTGCAGAGAATTTCTTGGAGAGGTAACAGACCAGGTGATCAGTACCAGAATAATCCTCCTGCAACAGTACAGCACCAGCACCAGCACCAGTACCACTTGCGTCAACCTTCAACTTAAATGGCACTGCAAAGTTGGGAGCCAACAACACTGGAGAAGAACTGAGAAGAGCTTTCGTTGTCTGAAAAGCCAGTTCACTGTTAGAATCCCAAACCAAATCCTTGGTGGACTAAGGAGGTCAGTCAAAGGAGACACAATAGAAGCAAAGTTACGGCAGAAACCTCTATAATAACCAGCTAGGCCGAGAAACCGACGCAGCTCCCGCTTAGTAGTGGGAAGAGGGAACTCAGCAATAGCAGTTATTTTTGCATCAACTTGAGCCTGACCAACCTTCTTGCCAAAATAGGTGATGGTGGCCTTGGCAAACTCACATTTTGCGAGATTCAGAGTGAGTGAAGCATCTTGTAAATGCTGAAACACAGCAGACAAGGTCTCCACATGAGCCTGCCAGTCAGCAGAGTAGACTACCACATCAAGATATGCCTCGCAATTTGCCACACCAGACAGCACCTGTTGCATCAGGCGTTGAAAAGTGGAAGGCGCATTACGCATGTCAAATGCCATGACTGTATATTGCAAGAAACTGTCTGGAGTCACAAATGCAGAGATTTTAGAAACACATGATGTTAAGGGCACTTGCCAGTAACCCTTTAGCAGGTCTAGCTTGGTGACATAGCGAGCAGCTCCAACTCTATCTATGCAATCCTCCACACGAGGAAGAGGAAAAGAATCTGGCTTAGTAGCAGCACTGACTTTCCTGAAATCAGTACAAAAGCATGGTGTTCCATCAGACTTTGGCACTAACAGACATGGAGAGCCCCAGGCACTGAAACTAGTAACAGCTAGGCCATGCTTTTGTAAATACTCAACCTCCTTCTGCATTTGAGCTCTTTTTGTGGGGTTCACACAATAGGCATGCTGCTTAATAGGAAGACAGTCACCAACATCAATGTCAAGAGGGAACCACATTTTAATTTCACTATACAACCTGTTGTATAATGACAAATAAACTTCCTTGTATCCTTGTCATGTTGCAACACAGTGGTTTGGGTCGGTACATCAGAAAAAGGTGCATGATGACTTTCAATCAATTTGATAATATCACTCTTAGCTGTCCCAGAAAGATGAGACAGATGAGTCTCCAACTCACACAACACTTGGGAATTCTGCATCCGTGCACACAAAACAGGAGCATTTTGCATCACTAGGTCATCGTCCTCCAGGTTTAAAACTGTGTTCAACAGCACCCTTATCAAAGTGAGCCTTCATTTTAGATTGTGACCTAGACAATGCCTCTCTTGCCACCTCACAGGCACGGTGAAGACGCTCTCTCAAAGAACTGACATAGTCCAGCACATTTTGACAAGGAGAAGGATCTCCGGTCAACTGCTCACGCCCAACTTCAATGGTCCACGAACTGTGTGGCCAAATACAAGTTCTGCAGGACTGAAACCCAATGACTCCTCTTTCTCGGATTGCAAAAAGCAGCAATGGTATACCCTCATCCTATGCCTTACCAGTTTCAAGGCAATAGGCACGCAAAACAGTTTTAAGGGTTTGGTGGAAGCGTTCTAGTGCCCCCTTGCTCTCTGGATGATAAGCACTAGAGACCTGATGTTTCACAGCCAACACCTCTAGCAACTGAGCAAACACCTTAGACATAAAGTTGGTGCTTTGGTCTGTTTGAATGACCTTTGGCAAACCAAAAGTGGTACAGAATTTCATCAATTCCTTCACTACCACCTTGGCTTTGAGGGAACGCAGTGGAATTGCCTCAGGGTATCAAGTTGCAGCACACATTACAGTCAGGAGAAACTGGTGGCCAGATTTTGACTTGGACCAACACAATCAATGATAAGTCTCTCAAATGGCTCTCCCATAACAGGTATTGGATGGAGTGGAGCCTGTGGAATCACTTGGTTCTGCTTCCCAACCAACTGACATGCATGACATGAGCGGCAATACTTTGATACGTCACTTTTCAAGCCAGGCCAGAAGAAATACTTCAATATACGATAGTAAGTTTTACTTATTCCTAGATGACCAGATAAAACATTATCATGAGCCAAGCTCAATATCTGTGCACAGTAGCCAACAGGGACAAGAATCTGATGGATAGTATGGCACCCACTGTCCTCTTCAGCTGAGGGAGCCCTCTTGCGCATGAGAATACCATCCTCCCTAAGTAAGCCACTTGAGAAGCACCAATCTCAGCTTTAGGTAACACTGCTGCAACACACTTTGCCAAGGAAGGATCGGCCTTCTGAGCTTCTACCACCTGCTCCCTGCCAACCTTTAGCGGAGTCTCAGCAGACAAGGTGATAGGACTGGACAATGTAACTTCAACAGTCTCTGCTACAGCAGACTCTGTAGCCTGCTTAGTTACATCTAACTCAGAAGTTAGAGAGAGACCAGCAGACAGGCTCTACACCTTCTTCCCGTGGAGCTATAAACACTTCGGCAAGGTCAACCACATTCTCACCCCTACGTGACTGAGCACGAGTTACCACACAAGCAGGGAACACTGCTGGCATCTGGGGTAAATGATTACCCTGGTTAACAGATCGAGAGCCAACTGGGTTTTTCACAACAATGGGTGTAGGAAACACCTCTCCACCTACACAACATGCAATGGGGCTTCAAGCCATGTTGTTCCACAGCCCCGCACTAAAGCATGTTCACCTGTAAAGGCCTCTTCAGAGAGGGGCAAAACTCCCTCCACCAACAAAGACTGAGCAGCTGCGGTATCTCTCAAAGTGGGGTCCGCGACGCATAGCCAGGGGGTCCGCGAAAAAATTCACGGAAATGTAGTTTTTTATTATTAATTTTTTAAAAACTTTTTTTGGGGTGAGGGGCATTAAACTGTGAAATAAACACAGTGTTCGTTTTTAAGTGTCTCCCATTTGCTGATGCTCAGCTTAAACACACAAGACTCTAGCTTCATCATAAGACAACCATACATCTTGTTATACTGATTTTTATAGTCAGCGGATGAGCAGACAGACAATGCTTTTTTCCTGAAAAAATTGTCACAAACCATGCTTTCTACCATGCTGTAGCAGCTTTTATTTAGCACTTTTGCAAGTCCATTTCCTGGCAACATCAGCACTGGAAGATTAGCTGCTTCAGGTGTTTTTTCCCAACAACTTTGTTTAGCCGTGAAATATGCTACTGTAGGTAACACTAGCAAACTGATTGTCCTCCTGTACTTTGAAATTCCTGTTGAAATATGATGAGTTTTGCCTAAATGCACTATGATAAAAGATTCAGCAGTGTGATAGTGGTTCTTTGTATTATTCCATGGTGCCAAACACCCTGTGAATGGTCTTTTGGTTGGGCTACAGAATTCCTTCCTCAATTTTTCACTCTAACTCTCTAGCACCACTGAAAATTGTCTAGCATCAGTACATCTGTAAATCATCTGAATACAGACAGCATTATCAGCACCAACCAGTTTCCGCTGCAGAAGTCTGTAGACCTTCTTTCGGCGGGCATGGTCTGTCCTCAGGCATTTGGCAGCATGGAGCAGTGGTGCTATCCAAATAGGTAATCTGAAGAAGGAGACAAACATTTAGACATTTAGAATATTACTGTGATTACTTTGACACAGTTATGTTATTTCACTTCCCCCTTTGCACATTTTGGGTAACTTTTGTGATTCAATGTATTTATATTTAAAGTGTTATTTAAAGTATTAGTATTATTAGTAAAGTACTTTCTTTTACTTATATGAAGGATTTGAGCAATTTTTCCATCACTATGATGGAATTTTGCAAGAGATCAAGCTATGAATGCATCCATCTGATATTGCCAGCCAGTAAAGTTCAAGAAGCCCTTTAGCTTACCCAAATGAAGAGCAGAGATCAACATAGACCTCCATGATCTATGAACCTGAAAAACACATTCACCCATGAGTAAGAGCCCCTATCTATGACATTAGATGTGAGACAACTCCAAGACCTGTTTTCACTGCTGCTGCAGGGCTTGGCCGTATGTACAAAATTAAATACCATGATATTTTTGACTGAATACCTCGATATCAATATTGTGACAAAATAGTAGGGATGATTATTGGTGCCTTCATGAAATATATCCACCATTAGTTTTCCTAAAAAATCATTAATAATGTAGATACGGTGATAAGCAGGTAGAGGCAAATAATAGAACATCTAAAACAGTAAATAAGTTTGGAAAATTGCAGCCCTTTACTGTGATACAGTCTATAAAACCATTAAAAGACAATTTTGCCATATCTCCATATTAGGATATCCAAACCCCAGACAATATCTAGTCTTGTATCACAATATTGATATATTATCGCTACAGTACTGGCCAGCCAATGCTGCTGAAGAAGGTGACTAATAAGACAGTGGTATAATGTCCTCTATGTTCCACATATGCACTATATTATCGCTTGTCTAATTACAAACGTTCTATAGCCTTTTCACTGTTATTCCATGACAAAATTCGAGACTAGCTGAACATATCTGATTTCACTTCCCTGCAAGAGTTACAAAGTGCTGTAAAATACAACTCTGGGACTTTGTATAGCTATAAAACAAAGGCAACAACCGTAACAATCAATTACCTGGGCTATGTAACAGTTAGCAATCAGGTAAATACGATATCACAACCTTGGAAGATCCACCAAGGAAATTCATTCATAGCTTCAGTTGTTCCCTGCGTTTTAGAGGTTAGACACTTTTTTCTGCCTGCTAAAACGTCTGATATTTTCCCTCACCTACCTCATTTCATTACTCAGTTATCTCTTATCCATCTGATTGTTTCTACTTACCTGCTGCACCCATCGCCCTACCCAAAGCCAGGTGAGACTTGCCAATGACTCCTGACCTCACCTCAGGCACCAATTAGCGCTGTTGGCACCGAGATATAGCCCCAAGCAGGCCCGTCATGGCCACATCGGGGCGCGACAAAGACAGGATGTGACAATGGAAACGGCACGCACAAGCCGTTTGCCGCCATAGTAGAAAGGCAGCTAAGACACACCTCTGCCTTTCTTAGTCGAAGCCTAGACTCAGCAGTCAATGTGGCTAGTTCATGATTAACGCGAAAATTAAGCACATATGGATACACGTATCCCTTTTTTAAACTGAATTCAGGTAAACAAGTAAAGCTGGTGAGGAGGAATGACTTACTTGTGTTTTGACTCTTGTCCCTTGTGGCAGCTTAATGACACTGAGGCTCGTGTCCGAGTGACAGGAAGTTAATTAACGTTAGATACTATTTATTATGCGATGTGGGCGTGGCTCATATGACAACTGGCAGGGCAGGGAGAGAAAGCATGGTCATATACAGTCAGTGGCCACTTTCTTGGGTCCACCTTTATAATCCAATACAGTTCAATGTAACAGCTCTACAGTAAATTCTACCTTTTAACAAAGTTTATAATGTTTAGTTTTCGTTGACATTGTAAATTTAATTGCATGTTTATCATTGAGGTTGTAGTTTGCAGAGGTGTTGTACTGGTCTACATTATACTCAGAGGTGTGTGGAAGTATGGGGGAACAATTACAAAACAGCCATTAATCCTTTAGTCCTACTACAGAAGAAAGCCATTAGAATTGTTAGCAAATCTGACTTCTATGCACCAACCAATCCACTATTCATTGAATTAAAAACCTTAAAATTACAAGATCTAGTTGAACTTAATACCGCAAATGATGTATAAGGCACATAATCATCTGCTTCCGTGCTGTATTCAGGAGCTGTTCCACCATAGAGAGAGCCGGTACAACTTAAGGGGAACTGCCATCTTCAAACAAACTAATGCAAGAATAAATAACAAATATCGGTTACCCCTATCACCGATGTGTATCGGTGATAGGGGTAAAAATATGGAATGGATTAGATAATGAATTAAAAAATTGTAGTTCAATAAATAAATTTGAAAATTTGTAAATAAAGATGTACAGATCAAATATAATAGCCAGATATAGAGCAATAGTGTGATATAAATAACGTAAAGGTTAGTTTCTAGTACTTTTCTGTATTTCTCTCTTGTCTTGTAAATTCAAGTGATATACTGTTTCATTTCCTTTTAGTTGTTGTCTTGTAAATTCAAGTGATATATTGTTTCATTTCTTTTTAGTTGTTTTTTGTGTTTTGTTTTGTTTTGTTTTGATTGTTGTCTGATTTGTGTTAGTCTCTATTTACTGTTAGTTTTCTGTTCTTGTTCTGATTGTGTTGTTGTATTTTCTAGTAAGAAGATATTTAAGGGTCTAAAGGGTAGGCACAATAAGCTTAGGCTTCAGCCTACACCTTTTTGGTCAGTTCTCTCTAAGAAAGTGAAAGAAAATTGTAGTGTATTAACTCACTCTCAAATGACCAAATAAAACTACTACTACTACTACTACTACTAGGTGTTTCTAATTTTTTGTCCTCCCTATTATATATATGAGGAGGGCGGAATATTAGAAACAGCTCTCAATAAAAAGCAGTCCAGTACAACAGCACCACTATGAGTTCACTGCCAAACATGTAATTTAATTCATTCATTCATCTTCTTAACCGCTTATCCTCACCAGGGTTGTGGGGGGGTTGCTGGAGCCAATCCCAGTGCTCACAGGGCGAAGGCAAGGAAACACCCTGGACAGGTCGCCAGTCCATTGCAGGGCATGTAATTTAATTAACACCTCTATTACTATGACAAAAAGAAAATCTGAGCATTATAAGCATCATAACAGTAAACTTTATGACAGAACATCTATTGGATTGTATGAGATTGTGCAGGTGTACCTAATAAAGTGGCCACTGAGTGTAGATTCCCATTTAAATGAGATCAAGGGACATCATGACTTTATTGTTTCCCAAGGGGAAATTGGGTCAGAGGCAGTTGCTTAACTTCTCAAAAGAATTAAATTATAAGATATAGAAAAGGTAATAATAAATATAGAAATATGTAAATGTGCATTATCTATAATTATGTGCATTAATACTACTTGTGAATTAATTATTGTAAAAATATGTGCATTATGTCTAAATGTGTATTAATCCTGAGAAACTGAGCATTTCGATTGAATCCAGTTGAACAGTTCACACTCACACTTTGAGCATGACTTTCTCCTCAATTATTTCTTTTAATAATATAATAATATATCTTTATTGATCCCCGGGGGGGAAATTTAAAAGGTCACCAGCGCATAAGACATACAATAACATATACATTTCGTAGCAACGGAATACATTCATGAGTTACATCAGGGGCAGTTAAAGGATCGCTGCAATCCCAATACTGGTTAAGAATGAAGTAAGTATATATTGCACCTAACAAAAACACAAAAAAGCACAGGAAATAAATGCTCTAGGGCCCAGCAAGTAGTGCTCTACTAATTGCCACCGTAGTGCGTGCTATTAAGCAACCTGATAACTGTGGGCACAAAGGACTTCCTATAACGCTCTGTGGAGCACTTTGGCATTAACAGCCGGTCACTGAACGAACTCCGCAGGCCCCTGAACACACTATGCAGTGGATGATCCTTATGTTCAAGTATGGCCTTCAGCTTCCGCCTAGTTCTGGCTTCCATGACACTCTCGAGAGGATCAAGTGGGCAACCAACTATTGATCCAGCCTTTTGGATTAATTTATTTACTTTGTTCTTATCGTCAGCCGTGATGCTGTTGCCCCAACATACAACAGTATAAAACAAGACACTGGCCACAATACTTTGATAAAACACATTTAAAAGACTCCTGCCCACATCAAAGCATCTCAATTTTCGGAGAAAGAACAGCCTGGATTGGGCTTTTTTAATCACAGCACTGCTGTTCACTTTCAAATTCAGGCCCTTATCAATATGTACACCAAGGTATTATAGGATGACACAATCTCTATCGGGCAGCTATTGATGATTAGAGGAACAGGCCTGACTTTTTTCCTCCTGAAGTCTATAACTAACTCTTTGGTTTTATTAACATTCAGGATTAAGTGGTTGACTTCACACCATTTGACAAATTTGTCCACTTCCTCTCGATACCTCTGCTCCTCGCCATTTATTATAAGGCCGACCATAGCTGAATCATCAGCATATTTTTGGAGGAAGCACTCGTCATCATTACACCTATAGTCAGCAGTATATAAGGAGAATAAAAAAGGCGCCAAGACTGTACCTTGTGGGGCCCCTGTTTTAGTCAGGATGGTGTCAGAGGTCTGGCCATCATGTCTGACATATTGTGGCCTGTCGATAAGATAGTCCATCAGCAGCTCAATAGTTGCATTATGTACATTGCAATTAATCAGTTTGGAGGCAAGCAGGTGCGGCTGGATCGTATTAAATGCACTTGAGAAGTCAAAAAAAGTGATGCGTATATAACTAGCTACTTTCTCAAGATGACTGTATATACGATGTAGCATATGCAAAAGTGCATCATCAACCCTAGTCCCTTCCTATAAGCGAACTGGAGCGGGTCCTGAAATGACTGGACCTGTGAAGAAAGAGGCTCTAATATTGTCCTCTCGAAACATTTCATAATTTGGGAAGTCAGGGCAATCGGTCTCAAATCATTTAACTCATGAACCGGTCCTTTCTTCTAGGGAACAGGTATAATACAAGAGGTTTTCCATGACATAGGTAGGCTGGGTGTTACAGATGTTCTTGGCACAGAAACTAAAAGAGAAAAAACATAATGAAACACAAAGCACAGCTGGTCTGCACAGGTTCTTAAAACACGTGGGTGAGCACCATCAGGACCAGCTCCCTTGTTGGTTTTAATTCTTTTCAGCTGATGGCGAACTTGGTCTACTGTGATGGTTATAGGGGGAAGTGTGCTATCACTATCTCTCTGCAACAAAGATAGAGAGACCTGGGCCTGTTCACTGGAAAAGTCATGCCTATCGAATCTGGCAAAGAAAGAGTTTACCTCATTAGGAGTGACCCCCTCTTTCATGAGGCCCCCTCTGGTCACACCACAGCCAGTTACAAGCTTCATACTATCCCACACAGCCTTACTATTTCGATCCTGTACCTTATTCTCTATCTTCTGTTTGTACACCCTTTTTGCCTGCCGTATGACACATTTCAAGCTTTTCTGAGCAGTTTTAATACTCTCCCTCTCTCCACTGGCAAAAGCGGCCTTTTTCCTTTTAATAGCCTCCCTCACATCCCCTGTCACCCAGGGTTTATTATTCGAATAGCATTTAATTGTTTTACAGGGGATGTCCTTTTCATAACAGAAGTTAATATAGTTTTTCTACTTGAACATGCAGTAGTTTGAAATGTTGGGGGTCAGGCTGCATTTTTAGTCCATGGACATTTCCAGGAATGGACTTTTGTGAGAGCAAACTGATTGCTTTATGCCAGGCTGACACTTTCTACACCAGTTCAGCTCATACTGGACAAGCTCTGCATTTTTTCCAGATCACAGTAACAAAGTCATAGACTGACAGACAGACATATTGGGCTATTTGGTGGCTCTCAGTGACTCAGTGTTAACACATCAGCTTCATCTCTACCAGGAGGAATACTAAGGGTTAGTGTTTCATCCCTTCCTGCTGTTAATATTTGGAGTAACACATTTTAAAATATTGATTGGACATGGTCTTGGTTATTAACCAAACGCAAAAAGTAGCTCCTGACTAAGATAAAAACAAGTTTCTTTTAAAAGTACGATACAGATGCTATCCAGTTTGTTATCCAATCTGCCAACCCTATCAAATTTCAAATGAATTTAGATAAGAATTGCTCTTTCTGCCACAGCGAGGATTAAACAATAACACCCCCCCAGCCCACCCCCCTTTTCTGGGAGTGTCCATGCACCCATCTCTTTTGGGCTGATTTTAAAATCTACATCCAGAACAATATTTTGTCTTGAAATTTAGTAATGAAAAATACTGTAATTGGTCTACACTGCATTCATGTCTCAGATAACAATAACAACACACTACATGTCACCACCTCTCTTGTTACGAGCCAAATATCACATTCACACCAGCAAAGGTATTGAACAGAAACCTATCGCTTACTTAAGACTCTGCAGTAACTCCAAAGCTGTTAAAACACTATTTATTTCTACTACTTAAAAAAAAAAAAAAAAAAAAAAAACTCTCCATTTTCCAACTCCTCAACAAATTCATTAAAGCCCTGCAAGGACCCCTGAGGGTCTCCAGGTCACTACTTTGAAAATCACTGGTTTACAGCACTCTCATATGCATAAACACCAAGCTTACATAACACTAATTATTAAAGGCTATATTAGGTGTGATCCTAAGATGTTAGGATGTGAGTCTAAGTTGGAATTTTATGAATCGTCTTAACAGAGCCTAGTTTACCCATCATTCAGTTGATTCAGGACTGTGACTGATTCTGATTCTGATTCATTTGATTCAATGGGAGCACAAGTTTTCTCAAACATAGCTGGTGTGGACAGATCAGATATCCTGTTGGGAGAACAATTTGAGGCAAAATCATGCTCTTCAACAACTGAATTCCTGTGTGATTGCAACACAAATACATCAAGTTCAATACAACTACTGAAAAGTGAGGTAGTGCATGTAAAATTAGGAAACAGTGACTGGAAACAATACGTATCTTTCACTTTTTTATTGGGTTGCACACCATAAGCAGTTGATGTTGATGTGCTGTATGTTTTGTCCTTATCAAACCTCACTGAAGTTCTACTAATTACAAAGGGAGAAGGATGCGCTACATGGGTCTAGTGGCTCATATGACAGGTGCTCTTTAGTGGGGCAGGTAAAAGTCCATTTAGAAACAAAATCCTATTAGTCTTACTTGATATTGATCTTTAAGTGATGCAGACAACCACGGAGAAAATGCATGGACCAACACATTGATGCATGTTAGTCTGCTAGGCGCCTTGCTCAAATAATAAGTAATTGTTTTGATTCAATCAAAGACAGAGTGCTTAGTTTTCTCAATGTCTGCTTCAGTTAAAGATCAATATCCCAGGAACCCCCAGGAAGAGTAGCTGCTGATCTTTTCAGCAGTTAATAGGGATCTTAATAAACAATCAATCAATCAATATCAAGCAAGACCTCAAGGACTTTGTTTCTGAGTGATGTTCAATCAGAAATGACACTGAGAGACACCCATTACAAGCTGTGCCATCACCATGGATGGGCTGAAATTCATGGTGTTAAACAACCTGCTCACTTTGTCATTTTTTTCTTTAATTTTTAATCAGTTTTTGTGGAGCAATGTCATAACATGTCACATCATTCACAGAAGTATCCAATTTTTGCGAACCACAAATCTGCATGTTTTTTTTTTGTTTTTGTTTTTTTTTGTACACACGTAGTAGGATTTTAAAGAACCATACCAGTGTTTTGGCAAGTCAAGTGTAATATCTACAAAATTCATATACTTGACATTTCTTTTTTTTCCCCAAAGTAAGCAGTCGTATGTTAGAACTCAAATATCATTTTTCCTCCCTTTTATCCAGTTGTTGGTTTATATTTATTCCACTATGATATGAAAATTAACTTTCAGAGACTTCAAACTTTCTTCACACCAGTTTTCCATCAACATAATGAAGTCGCCCACATTAGTTTTACTAAAATCAGCAGCACCATTGGGTTTTGATGACTTAAACTCGGGTGGAGTAAAACAGTCTCTTTGCTGGAAAACAGACCCAGGGGAAACATTTGCTTTACACAGCCAGTTGCCAGTTCTGTGGTTTAGGAATGGCAACAACTGTGTTGCCACAGAAGCAGACCAAAAACTTAAACAGTGTGAGATTTCACAAAAAAAAAAAAAAACACCAAAAGCTCTCAATTTTTAAGTTTGTTTGGCCATTGCTGACTCTTCAGTATGGCTTCCCTCCGATTGCAGCAAGGATCTTCTGTCTCTCTGAAGCAGTGGGCATGTCTGGCTTCACACCATCTCTTCTCCTCTCCAACATGATGTTGTGCTGCAGAGAAACAAAGACAAAGGGAAAATATTTTATATCGGCTAGCTGCTGCCACTGCTTTGTACCACTGCTGCACAAAGCATGATTTGCAGTCTAAATACATTCCTCCACTCGAGCTATCATTTAATATGGATATGTTTGAGTGTATTCAGGTGTGAGAGGTTTCTCAAAACCCTTTGAAATTTAATATATCACCAACCAACAACAAAGTTGGATATAGGTGTCATTCCAGCAATTCCGAGGTTCAATCCAACAAAGACCACAAGAAAGTTAAAAGCTTCAACAGCTTCATTAAAAATAACTTTAAGGGTATGTTTCAGGTACTGATGTGGACATATCCTACCAGTTTTGTAATGAGCGGACAAACAACTTCTGAGTTATAGTTTATTTCTGTTACACCATGCCTATTTTTTTGTATTTATAGCACACCCTAGTGGTTGATTTGAATAAAATTTTCAGGGTATGTTCCAGGCATTTATGTGGACATATCCTGAGAATTTTGTGGCATATAGGACAAACACTTTCTGATTTATAGTCATATTTGTATTGAAACACACCCCATTTTTTGCATTTGTAGTACCCTGTAGAGCAGCGTTTCTCAACTTTTTTTCAGTCAGGGCACCCTTCAAAAGTGCAAAAAATCTCATGGCACCCCAGTATGAAATATTAAAGGTCCCATATTATGCTTTTTTTTTTTCAAGTTCACATAGGTCTCAGAGGTCCCACAACAGTAAATTTGAAGTTTGTTGCCTAAAAATCCAGTTTGTTCCTGGATTTTAGCCAGCCTCTACCCCCCTCAAGTGAGCTCATCTGAGAATTAAGCTGTTTCTGTGCCTGTAGCTTTAAATGCTAATGAGCTGGTCTGTCCACGCCTGGTTCATGCCCCTCTCTGGAAGGGGCTGTGGCTTGCGCTCCCGTACCATTGCGCTCCCGTACCACGTTAGCTCCTGCTAACGGTTACTCTCCGCTGTCTCGTCGGAGTTCTTTTGGTGAATGCGTAATATTGTGAAAAGCGGAATAACGTTATAGTTATCTATAATCTTGCAGTCTACGGAAAAAGTTTTGTCGTCAGAGGACTGTTACTAGCCTCAACATATGCTCAGTTAGACTGTTTCAAGCATGTCATGTCAAGACTAGTAACATGTAATCGATGCTGACATAGTAGGCCTAATGTTTTGTGATGTTTTGAGCAGAAATGTTTATCATAACAGCGCCCTGTCATTTATTTTTTCACAATATAACGTACTTACCTCGCTATAATTCAGCATAAATATGTCTGTCTGTATCAATCAAGGTTTTAGTCAGTTAAGTCAAAATTCGGGGCAGTGTTGTGTAAATGATACTGTTCTCCAGCTCCACATTAATCACATGACACAAATGACCTGTTTTATGCACTTGAAAGGGTTAGGCCAAGCTTACTTCTTATCCACCTCTGCTTGTCCACTTACATTTTGGTGAAATGTTCACTTTTTTCCTTGGATAGGTGCTCCTGTGGAAACTGTGCTACCATGCCCACAGAAGCTGAGAATATCTGCTGTTTGGAGATACCACAGGTAGTATCGCCATACCCAAAGAGAAAACTGGAACAGGGATGGCCAATACTGCATCTGTGCATGGTGCTGGGTCCACAAAGACTTTACGGCTGAGAGGAATACACCAGTATGTTATGCTTTGCAAAATGTTATAGTTTGTATCTAAATCAAAGATGTTATGTAGCCTTGCTTTGCTTCAGTGGGCATAATCTTACAACTGTAATAACACGTGACAAACGTGAGTACCATACAGTTAAATAAATTGATTTAGCTGTTTTTTTTTATTTGTATAGTTTTTCCATAAACAGGTGGTGTGTAAATTATTTATGTATTCACAGGAGTCATTTCTGTAGACACTTTCAAGCATTTATTGACATCAAATAATTTACATATAAGTAATACCAGTGATAATCATACCACAGGGCCAGCCTAGCAGGCAATGCACATAAGAAGAGAAAAAAAAAGTGTGACACACACCATAAAAAAAAAAAAATTGCAAGACTAAATATCCTGTCAATTTGTTTAAAGTTGTTACAGGTATCCAGCATATCGCAGCTTTGTGAGCTGGTGCTGGGGCTTCCTGGGGCACAGAATCCGGGTCGTCATTCCAGCTTGTGTGGTCCTTCGCATCCGCACGGAGTTTCCTGATGCTGAAGGCCACTGCGTGGGATCTAAACTGTCCCTCGATTGAACTGGGACACATAGCTGGCAATGACCTCCTCGTCAGGCTGCTCGAACTGTGCAGTTAGGTCCTCTGGAACGGGGATGCCCAATACTGCATCTGTGTATGGTGCTGGGTCCACAAAGACAACATACCCTGTTTTATAAAATACATGCACAAACACTTTGTTTACCTTTTTTTTCCACAATGTAACATTATATACTGAGTGGGGGAAGGGAGCGGTGGTGGCGAAAAACCATTGAATCCGAGAAATAAAACGTTATTTATGACAAGCCCAAACACCTACCCTTATCTCTGCAAAGCCTTTCTGTCTGAATGCAGCCTTATCAGCTTGATTTTGCAGAAACAAACACCTCTCAGGTTCGCCTCAACTGTAGCGGCTAACATCAGGTTACTGAAATTTACGTTAGCAGCTTGGTACTAACCAAAGTTACACGATCATACCGAGCAGAAGAACTGCGTACAACCAGGGCCATTAGTTTTTCGGAAAAGTACCACGGGAGATATCTATCAAGCACTAACATGTGGTAGTAACACACACTTTAGTGACGACTGCGGTCGTAGCGTCCATAACAACAACAGCTGAAAGTACGTTAGCTCCCCTGTGATACAACATTAGCTACACAGAAAGCACAGTGAAAAGTGGCCACATGCATCCAAATTACAAATAACGCTGTGTGTATAAAGCTAGCTTCAAATTACATATATGTTCACACAGCTTCTCTTCAACGTCCTCTGGTATTATTTACTGTTGCGTATTAACCTAACTAGTATAAGGAAGCTATGTTACCAACAGTAACTTACGTTAGCTGCCATGCTAAAACCACATCCAACAGGTTATCACGCTAAATAGGCGTATACAGTAAAGCAACATAAAGTGGTAAAACTTACAGCTCCCACGTTTGTAGTTGGGTCACGGACAGTTGGTACCGATCCAATTATCTTCAGATTCTTAGCGAATCCTGATTTGTCCTGGCCCTCGTTGAGAAAGCAGTCCGCAGTGAAATGGTGAGCACATACAACATTTTAGGAATTGTTGTGGGTACATTTCCATCGAAAATAAAATTAATCCACTGGGTCTTCAAAACCTCTGACGAAGGAGGTAGAAATAGACTTTTGTTTTACCAGACCGGCGTTTGCGAGGGGAGTTTCTGAGGGCAGGTCAAACATTTACCTGGGGCGGTGGCACCAACCTTAGGAGGAGGAGCTTATCCCTGCATGACGTCATGCGGGGAAAATTTCAAAACGGCCTGCTTGAGCACACATTTTCTGAAAGGTGGAGCAAGCAAGAGAGAGAAACGATAAACTTTTTTCATTTTGGGGGGGTTTGTAAACAGGCTAGAGGACGCATATTATTGTTAGAAAACCACTCTAAAGTGAATTTTCATAATATGGGACCTTTAATAATTACAAAAATTATTATAATTAAATTATATTATAATATAATTATATAATAATTAAAAACGACACTGCATCTGACTTAAAATGCAAACGTCCTGTTTATTTCAAATAGGCAGCGAGTATAAAAGAACAGAGCGGGGGTCCGTTTCACAAAGCAGGTTTAGTGAAAACTCTGAGTCTGTTAAACCTGAAATGAGGGAAACTCTGAGTTTTCTGTTTCACAAAGGGAGGTAACTCAAAGCAGAGAAAGAGGGGTAACTAGCCTGTTTCACAGAGGGAGGTAACTTAAGCTCTCGGTCAGTTACCACAGTAACAGACTCCATGAAACTAACCTGGTCGGGACCAGGTTTTTCTCATGAAACCTCCAGTTTCTCTGTGTCCGCCCTCTTTCAGCCACACGCGGGATTTAACTTCCTCATTCATTCAATCAGCAGGCGAGTTTTGGCGTGGCATATTAGTTCTGTCATGTTATTTAAAAAAAAAAAAAAATTAAAAACAGTCAGTAGGCCTTTATTAGAAGTCCATTAGTAGTTAGGTGGCGACTTTTTTCACGAACATGACATGTCCTATCGACAACGATCCCGTGGATGAAGGTGCAGAGTTACTGTGCAGAGAATTAAATATTCGTTGGGAGAATAAGACCATGCATAGATGTTTGAACAATGTTTTTATATTTCATCTTTAACTGCTGCCAAGTGCGCTTCTCCCCCGCGGGATTGCACCTAAATGACATAAATGAATAGGCTACCATTCAAGCAGTTATCCCCTGTAATATTATTGTGATTGCAATCACTGCAGCAGTGTTGCGGTGTTTAAAAAACATGTTCAAACTCACTGTATGAATGCATGAAGATTTCCAATTCAACTGGGGTGAAAAACGCAGCCTGACGCTTCACCGTTGCCATGGTGACTCCTCAAATCGGGGCGCCCTTGACACTGTCTTTTTATAGCTGTGGTGCACGCGCTTACCTCCAGGTGAAACTACTCCGAGTTGATAAAACTAACTCAAATCAGTTCTGGAACTGAAAACTCAGAGTTTCCTATCTCAGAGTTGATCAACTCAGAGTTCGGGGTAAGACTCTGAGTTTGTTGAACCTGCTTCGTGAAATGGACTCCGGCTCAACTGCCTATGATGAACTGTAGGCCTACACTGGAGTGAAATGGAATCCTTGCTTGTTTCGACCCATGCCTCATGTAGCCAACATACGTGGACAGACACAAAGACACTCACACACACACAACAAACAAACAAAAATCCGCAATTGAGAGAAGGAAATATACATGTGTGCGCATACAAATAATTATCCGCAGTTGAGGGGGAGAGAGAAGCAGGCACGCGTTCACTCACACAAACAGTAAACCGCGAGAGAGAAGAGAGAGAGGGGGAGAGGGAGGGAGAGAGAGAGAGAGAGAGAGAGAGAGAGAGAGAGAGAAGGGAGGGGTTTGACTCACCATCAATGGAGCTTTTCTTTTGAGAAAACGATCCATGATGCTGCACAGTGTGCTTGTTCTTGCGCTTTGTGAAATCGAATGTCATTTTGCGGTATGTAAACGACGCAGTCACGCTGACCTTACGCCGACCCCAGTGTTGACGTTCGCACGAGACAGATTTAGATGATCAATTCTATGTATTTATTTATTCAAAACGAACATGTTTATTTTGTTATTTATTAATTCATGTGTTAAATAAATGTATTTGTATTCATCCATAAATTTATATATGAAATGTCAGAATAGGCAATTTTTGACAGCACCCCTGACATAGTCAGATGGCACCCCAGTTGAGAAACGCTGCTCTTGAGGTCAATTTGAATGAAACTCTCAGGGTATGTTTCAGGTACTTATGTGGACATATCCTGCAAGTTTTGAAATGAAATGCTCTGCCATAAAGCTTACTTTTATGATGCATAAAATGCTCAGGTTTTCTTTTTGTCACAGTAACAGAGGTGTTCATTCAATTCTATGTTTGACAGTGAGCTAATACTTAGTGCTGCTGTTGTACTGATTTTTTGAGAGCTGTTTCTACTATTCTGTACCCCTCATGTACATAAATAGGGAGGACAAAAAACAAATAGAAACACCTCTCAATATAATGTAGTCCAGTTCAAGACTCTGCAAACTACAACCTCAACAATAAACACAGAATTAAATGTACACATTCTCCACAATTGCCCCTTTTCCACCAGAAAAAACCTGGTGCTAGTTCGGAGCTGGTGCTAGAGCCGGTGCTTAACTGGTGCCAACGAAGAACCGGTTTGCTTTTCCACCGGTCAAGAGCAAAGTGGAGCCAAGTCAGAGCCACGTCATGACGTCTTCGGAAAACGTGATGACGGGTGCGCGAGACGCTCGCTCAGAATCACAATAACCATCGTGAATGAATGAATGAATGAATGATACTTTATTAATCTGTTGCAGGAAACCACAGTCACGGCAGCTTCATCACTTCAACACACATAAAACTGCACACTCATACAATACAGTGGCTGCAGCGTCTCTGTCTCTGTCCGCCCGTCCTGTCCTGAAGCCGGTGAAACTGATCAGTGAGTCGGGGATGATGTTCGTGAGCCGCGTCTCAGTCAAGCATATAACGCTGCTTTCCCGATACAGTTTCTGGCCCCGGGTGGAGCAGGATCTGGATTTATTAGCGATGCAAATACTGCTTGTGTCTTTACAAGCCTACATTTCAATACAGAGGCAAAAAACACAATTATTGCCGGCTACCTGTCGGATTCGTGATCGGAACGAATGACCGCTATGTTTAGTTATAAAACGGGTGCTTCTCATCCTTAAATGTAATTTGCTGAGTCGCGTTCCATGCCGTTGTAAAATCAGTATAACCCGCGGCTTCTCGGGGATTATTGTTTATGTTTATAGCGTTTGCAGTTCCTGTTTTGTTTTGTAACCCCGCCCACCAATGACGCGGTGGGCCGCGTCATCGGTTCTTTCTCTGGCTCCTGTTTAGCCCCTGCTCGGAGTCGGTGCTTGCCTAGCACCAGTTTGGAACCAGTTTGGCACCAGTTTGGCCCCAGCTTGGGCGGTGGAAAGCCAAAAAACTGGTGCTAAGTCAGGCACCGGCTCTGAACCAGCCCTGGTGGAAAAGGGGTAAATGTCAACAAAAACTGAACATTATAAACTTTGTTAAAAGGTAGAATTCATGTCAGAGCTATTGACCTGAACTGCATTAGAGGTGGACCTAAGAAAGTGGCCACTGAGTGTAAGACTTCTTCATTCAAAAATATATCTTTTATTAAAGTGCTGCTGATTCAACCACTACCAATATAAAAAATCAATCAATCAATCAATCAGTATCAAGTTTTTGTCCATTTAAAATTAATAGCTAAAGGTATCTGTTCAGTAAATTAATTCAATGAACTGCCCAATTCTTAATTGGAAACAGGCTGAGAGTTAACCTACATTGAACCTGCAATATGGTAATGTCTCTAGTTGTACACAGTTTTAATTTTACAACATTGACAATGAGCTTTGGCAAATCTTCAAGGCAAGTCCTGGGTGGAACAGAATAAAAGCCAATACAACTCCATGTAGAGATAGCTGATGTTAGCTAGCTGAGAGGCTAATTATTTTACCTGGACGAGTCTATATCATCCACACGTCCAATGTGCCTTCTTTTTAAATGTTCGTGGGTGACAGACATGCTCCTGTGATATGCAAGGTCCGCTTTACAAATCTTGCAGCCAATCCTCATCTTTGCAGGGTTTAGGGTGAAATACTCCCAGACTTTGGAAGTTTTGGGACACAATGATGTTGCAGCAGCCACCATCATTTTGTTTAATGTTGTGTTTACCTGTTGCTTCCCAGTCACCGTTTGACACGCCTTACTCTCAGCAAAGGTACTAATGATGCAATATGGCTCAGCCCTCAGGAGCTCAGCTCCAGAAAACAATGTCATGTCTGCGCACAGCATGAAAAACACACATGATGATGTAACCAACTAATTATGGACAATTAAATTCGTCTGCAACTAATTTTGTCATCGATTTTTGTTGAAAGTGTCCACTAATATCCCCTACTTGTGACCACAACATTCCAAATCATCTTCGTTATACGCCTCCCTCGTCACCAAGTCTTTGATCTGGTATCGATGGAAGCGGATGATGACGAGACGTGGTCTGTCCTGAATCCCATGTCCTGAATTTGGTGCAAGACTACAGTGGGCTCTGGGAGCACTTGTAACAACCCAATTTCCAGCTCTCGGCTCATGTTACTTCTAGCTCTTTTTCTAATCTTAGATAGATTAGAAAAAAAACACAACAAGAAACAACACGCTAAATCATCCAGCTGTTAATGAGGCCCTACAGTCCAGCAGACACCACAGGAACTTGAGATGACTGTCGTCACAGATGCTAAACACTGACCCAACAAGGCTAACAGCTAACAGCCCATGTGTCAGGGGCTCTATAATGTTTCAGACTGACCGATTAAATTTACACTGCTTTTCAAAAACGTCTCTCTGCTAGTTTCTTCTTATTTTCTTTGATCTTGAAAAATATTTTTTAAAGATTTTTTTTTTTTTTGGCATTTCTGCTTTATTTGACAGTCAGAGTGGAGAGACAGTAAAGAAAGGGGAGAGAGAGGGGATGACATGCAGCAAATGGCCTGAGGTCGGATTTGAACCCAGGATGTTGCAATCAAGACTCAGCCTTGGAACATGGTACACACTCGAATCCGCTGAGCCACCGAGGTGCCCCCAAACTTGAAATATGATTACACTCACCCAATATTTCCTACAGTTCTTGTATCTTTGGAAATATGCAGAGCACATATTCTTATCATAGTTGTTGGCATCCAAACACTTCTGGGACCCATCGCTTTCCTGGAGAAGAAAGGCAGTTCCAACAACACAAATCAGGTGATTCATTCTGAAAAAATATATAACATATCTCAACAGCATGCAGATATTTGAGGGATGATATTTTGTAAAGGGTTGATCAGCTTACCTCAATGCATGGGTTAATGTCTTGATTCCGAACTTTTCGTGTATTTTTATCCATTTGGATCTGTACATACATGGAAAATATCAACAGCTTCAGTTGTTGCACACAAAATTTTCATACAACTCATATTTTTACAAATAAGCATTGTTTTGCATTTCACAATAACCTCACATTATGTACCTGCCATGTGATGCATATAGGCCCAGATACAAATGTTGAGAGTCCACATGTAATACAGAGCACTTAGAATAAAAATGATAAGACAAAATACAGCATGGAAAAAGTAGAAAAAGGTAAGACAAGACAGGTGCCGCACATCTACACACAGAACCACCATCCTAGAGAGGCACAATTCAGCTTCATGACCAGGGCCAAGACATGTTTACATTGAACAAGGAGGAGAAGGAATTAGAGAGAGGGAGAAGGGAAAAAGGGCTTGTTCCTGTACCTGTGCTGAGTGCTGGTATAAAAATGATAGAAAGGCATTCTAGACTTTACAGAATTTCTGTTCAGAAACCCAAAATGTATACTGGATTTTTTCAACTTTCAGATTAGAAAGTCACTAATCCAGTGACAGATCGTGGATGGGGCAGCTTCTCTCCATCTCAAAAGTAGGAGGCAACCTGCCAAGAGAGTTGTAGAAGCTATTATAGCCGCAAGTGGCAGCGTGAGAACTTACTGAGTTTTGATGCTTATTGAACAGTTTATAAATTCTGAAAAATTGAGAGCAGCAATGGATGGCTTTCGGGCTTCACAAAGTGAGCAAAGTCACTTCACTTCTTGTTTGATTCTGTTTAAAGAATGAGCAAAACCAATCAAAAACTTGTTTCATCATTACAATGTATGCAGGACAAAAATTCTACAATACAATCTTTGACTTAATATAACCTGTTCACCAAAACATACCATGAACTGACACATTGTTGGAAAATTGGACTTGGTAAACTGTGAATTCAAACCCTGGACCTTCAATTTCCCAGATGGTGACTTTATGACTGCACCATTGGGGGGGTATGGTTTTTCACCACACTTTCTCACAACTTAGGACAGAGTCTACACAAAACAAAGATACAATATAGCAGCAAAGCTAATAAGCTACACAGTTACATCTCATCAAGCAATGTCAAAAATAGCTTCCACACCTTCAGGTAATAGTTTTGAGAATTCCCTTTGTTACAACGAAACTGGTCCATCTTAGCAATAGAGAGCATTTTGTTGAGTCTTTGATACTGAAATTTATCCTTGCCCATTTCCCCAGCAAGGCACTGAATCATCCATCTCGAAACTCGAAACTGAGGAACCGGGCAACCATGCAAGGGCTCTGATTCAATATGGGGCTGGTTTGGTGGCCGATATCTACCAAAGGAGAGGGGCAAGCTTCTCCCTCCTAAGCGAGCCCTAGAGGTCAGTAACAAAAGTCGTAGGTTTACCAGTTTCTACTCCTTGATTTAGACCAATTATTTGCAAAATTTTCAATTTTTAGAGCCGATGACCATTTGTGCAAAGATGAAGATGAGTTGAGAGGCTAAAATGATTAAAGAATTTTGACACTAGCCCAAACTGCTTGAGAAAATTGCATCAGTGTCAACTTGATTATTCTAGCCCCACCTTGGGCAATCTAGCTTCATGATTAAACGGAGTATAGTTAGAAACTGTATTTTTGAAGTTAAACATCACTGCTCATGCCTTTCTAACTGAAAGATTGAAGGACTGGGGAGATAGCCCTGGGAAAAGCCTGAATAGGCCATTATGTAATCAACCAAAAACTTTCAGTGCCCTTTGGTGATGATGCTTCTTCTGATGAGGTCTTCCAATGATGTGGTGCAGTAGGTCTGATATTCATCTCAGTTTTATATTTAAGTCTAAGCAAACTATGCCAGTAAATTGGCAATGAGGTCTGGATATTCCAAAACACCTTTAAACTAAATTTCCAAATGTAACATCCGAGTTATTTAGCCTGTTGAATAGATTTCTTTCAAAATTACTATTATTATTAATTCTTAAAATCCACATAGAAAGTTTGCATAAAAATATGAGTGATATTTGATTTATGAACTCAACACATGTTGGACCACTTTAGAAACACTGCTATGTGAGATTTTTTAATTTTAGAGAATTTGGCGTATACTGGCTGTAATGACTTGTTCACTTGCTTCTAACAACAAACTGTGGCATATTTCCATACAATACAAAATTCTGCTGCCAGGATGTCCATGACTAAATGCATCTTATATCCTATGTATTTTGGTTTACCTGCACTAGATGCCTGCTAACCATAGAACTGATTAGATACTAATGACTATTTCTATTTTAGTGACTGGAAATGCTGCCTGAGTGCTGGCAGTTAGACAAATCTATAGAGTCTACACAGCAACACTTTATTTCCTTTAACATTTTTCCCACTGGACTGTTTTTGTGAGAAGTGCTGCTTTATACAGCCTATTAGGTGTACCCTTAAGCCGAACTTTGTCTAAAAAAAAAAAAGCTTCCTCTCATTTCACCACATTGTCAAGTTAATAGTGTGAGTGAGTGAGGTCTCTCCCGACTCTGGAACGCACAGGATATGTAACATCAAATTCGACCTTCAGTGGTGTCAGCAAACACACCTGGCTAATGGAGAAAGTCTGTTATAGGTTTTGTATAGCTAGCAAAACGGAGCTAAGATAAAATATAAGACGTAAATATGACTGATATGATTCAGACCTGCCTTTACAGTTTCCAGCCTTTATCCACTGGTAACGTCTTCTTAAAACGCCCAGTATTCCCAGTAATGAAGGTCACCAATAAGAAAAAGGTGAAAATATCAGTTGTGAGCGGCGTTTGGCAGTCTCATCTCGTTAACTGAAAGAATTATTTGAGCTCTAGTACACTTCGTCCGTTTAGCTAGCAAAGCTTCGTCTGGTTTTCTAAACCCTGCTCTACTTACTAGCCGCGTGCTGGTGGGGCTCACTAGCTATAGCCGTCACGCTCATGTCAACTGCCTCCTCTGCTGCAACAGCGCACCAGGAAAATCATACATACGGCCACTGAGAGCTGGCAGCAGAATGAGCCAATAGGAGACGCGGAATGCGAAAAAACGACAAATAGTGACATTCCGACGAGCCAATAGGATTCTTTGGCTGACATCTTACCCCTCCTAATGTTGTAAATGAAACTAACCCGACTTAAAACGATTGACAGTATCTCTAGCGAGTCCAAAAATTGAGTTTTATTAAAAGGGACTGAAAATGACATTCAAATGAAAGTGACAGCAGTTTACACAAATCAAAAATAAGAGGTGGGAGGAACTTGAGATGGGCGTGGCTAAACTGTAGTTTGGGTGCATCGCAGCGCATACACAATGGCTGCTGGAAAGAGGGGAAAGCAAACAATTTTCAGGCCCGCCGCGTCTAGCAAAAAATATGAGAAAAAAATTATTAAAAATTCGGAAAATAGTTGAAAGTCAAGAAAAACTCAACAGAAAGGATGTTAAAGCATCCGGGGTAAGTTTGGTGTAAATTAAGTAAATTGTTACTCAGTTCTTGAATTAAAATATCGGGGTTATTTAAATTATGAGAGAGGGGTGAGCTGGGGAAAAAGTTTGTGTTAATCAGTACCCAGTTTGGGACCACAGAGAAAACCAAGGGAAGGCACAAGTATTGGGAAAAAAAATAAATAAATTGTGTCATTCGTGTTTTTAGTGTCACGCCGCATGTCCGTGAACGTTAACGAGCATAGGAACAAGTCGAATGAAAAAAAAAGTTGAGAAAACTTAAAGCACACTCACTTAGTTTAGTTATTTTTGCATATAATAACAACGGCACTGCGATGTCCACGGACAAAAACAGGCGCACTTGGATTCAGTAATAATGTCAATATTGCTGCTGCCCGCATTCACTTTTAATTACGCCTCATATATAAGCTTCAGCATAAGTAGTTTAAATATACTCTTATCGATTGAAGCATCTCCTTTCCCAAACTGTAACGCCAAATGCAGCGAATATGTAGGTTACACTGACATTTTCTCATGCTATTTCTGTTTTCGGCTATATGCTATCACATTTTCCCGTATTGCAGGTAAAGATTGTGTTCTCACTGAGATGACAGATGAGCTATGATCCAGTGTAAGCCGAACAAACAAAATACGGCAAGAAATTGCTTGTCAATAAAGTATCAAAATGGAGGAAGAACTTAAGGCAAACTAATTAGGCTATGGTTAAGATTTGATTGTGCTGTCTGGGTTGCAAGCAGCTTTTATGTGTTAGAGGACAAAAATTATCTTGTGTTCAGTTTGCCTGCTGTGGCAGGTTGCAACAGGCATGTTAGTATTCTTTACAGAATCTGCTCCTATAGCTGCTTTTAATCATACTGCAGAATGTCATTGTATTGGATCCCACTGCACCATAATTACAGGCTGATGGCTCAAGATTCAGGAGAAAGTCGAGTCTCTCTGCTGATAGATCAGGAGCCTCTTTTGAGGTGTATTTGTTGTTCCATTTTATTGTCAGAGCTTTTTGTGGCACATGTTGAAGTATCCTGTTATTGCTGGTTGCCGTGGTTGGATAGCTCTAAATATTCTGCCTGAATATTCTTATGATGTTACTGATGATGGTATCACCTTCTTAAAGAAAATGTGTTGATGTAATGTTGACTGTGTTGGCTGAAGTCTCTATAACTTACTTCATTTGTGCTGCAATTTGTTGGTGTGGTGTGTATAGTTTTGACATGATCAGCACCATCAGTTTGTTTGTTGATTGCTTATTTGTGTTTGTATGAAATAATTCAGTGTATTAATCAGTTGAATCTGTAATTATGGAAACAAAAGCCTGCCACAAGCAAAACCCTCAGTTGGAAGGTGCCCTTTCATCTTGGATTTAAGTAACAGAAATGTAGATAAAGGCCTTAAGACTGGTGGCTCAAGCAAGGCGGTGAACATTTCTGAAACTGAAAAGGCTTTTTCTGTGTTTATCCTGTTTGAAAAGAGAGGAGGGATGTTAGCTGGGTTTTGAATCCTGACAGGATGAATAAGTCAGGGTTGTTTCTGTCCTGCAGTTCATAATGTCATATAACAATGAGGCTTTACCTCATAATACCATGACCTGACAGATTAAAAAAAAAAAAAAAAAAAATCTCAACTTGATTTGCAGAGCACTTGTATCAAAAAATATTGAATTCAATTCAACATTTGTGGCATTTTTAGAATTTTAAATTGTGTTGATAATAAAACATTGTTTGCTAGTTGTAAAGTAATTAAACTACTTTAAGTCTGCTCTTTTTAAGAGTCTGCACAAGTCGTTTTTTTTTTTAGCAAATAGTATTTCTTGCCATAAGACTAGCAAGTACACTGAAATCTGTCATTTACAATAAAACGTCATTATTGTCAACTTTACCTCCAATTTGCTTCATGTGATTTTTTTTTTTTTTTTTTTTTTTTTTTTTGAGTCATTAGAAAACAGTCCTCAGTCCCTGTGTGGATAAATAAAAAACAAATTATGAACTAACTTACAACTTAATTACCATCTTTAGAACGTAGACTAAATCTTTGATTTTTGTTTTGAAAGAAACAAAGTTAGTTAATAAAGTTAATACTGGTACTGTATATAATCTTTATATTTCAAAGATTTGTTGACAAAACTGTGTGTGTGTGTATATATATATCATAATAATATTTCAGGTAAATTTTGTCTCATGACTCTGCGATTTCTTTTTGATAACACAATAATGTTGTCATGTGCTAAAGAATATGTGACTTTTTTATTCACTTTTTTGAAAAAGACCAATGAGTTGATCTCTTTAAAATTTAAAGCAATTTAAATCTTAATTAGGGCAAAATAGGCAGTGATATTTATCAGTGTAGTAGTATGTAGTAATTCACCTATATTTCATTAGAAATGTAGTAAACAAAGATTATACAAATGAACTCTTCATTTAAATAGAAAATGTCACAATATTGATATTTGTAACAGCTGGTAAGTTTTAGAGGTATACAAGATATTTTTAAGTTTTCAACATAATGTTTAAAAATAGTTAACAACTGCAAAATGATACAAATCTCAGTCAGTGAAGCATAAGGAATGATGTTACTTTTTGGTATTTCATAGGACTGTATAGTTGGTTGTAATAATGAATAAAATTGAAAGTTTAAATTTGAGTACATCTTCTACTAATTCTTCCTCAAGAATAGTGTCTTTCAGATTCCATTAATTTCCCAAAATGATTGCCATTCATGGAAAGCCCATGGCTGTGTAGATTGTGTTAATTCTCCACCTCTGGATTTTCAATGTGATCTCTGACTTGTGACTTTCTAATGAAAATGTAATGTTAGGACAACCAACCTGTCAGCACTGTACTCACTCAGTGTTATGTATGGCAGTGCATGTAATCTATTTAGATGATTATCTTTTTTCCTGTCCTGTGTTTATTCTGCAGTGTTTCATCTGGTCATGTTTCATTAATTGAAATGTTACTTTTTTTCTTTTTTTCTTTTTTTTTTAAACTTTGGTCAGGTTTAGGCAAGAGCTGAAATTCTATAGACTTCTATGTTTGAAATTAAGACTTGCAATAATTCCAGCTAACTTAATTTTACTCCAATTCATTCTTGTGTGGAATCCCAGATGGTCTGACATCAACCAACAACAATTTTTAGACCAACACTGAAAAATGTAACATGCCTGATTTTCACAGATTCTGCAGCTGGCCAAGTGCCAATTCTGCAGTGGAACTTGGATAATAGTATAGGAGCAAAGGCATACCATTGTGCACTTTATAATAAAGTGTGTTATGGTGTGTCAAGTCATCCCCCAACTACATGATCATACCTACTGTTGTATCCTCAGGAAGGCTGCTTATCCAACTTAGAAAACGTATATGTGCACATCCAACCTGGTGCAAGATCAAAAAAAATCAGCTGATTCCAGTGTACAAGAAGAATATCTGCCCAGCAGCATAATGCTCCAAAACACTAATTGTGAGTAACACATATGTTTCAACTAGGGCTGCACAATTTATCAAAATTGCAACATAGATAAGTGCAATATCAAAATTGTAGTAACTGATATTTTTAAGTTTAAATGTGACAGTATAGCATTATAAATTAAGTATTATGGAGTCACAGAGATGCCCTGGCATATTCTTGGGTCATAAAAAAAACATGACGGTATGATGCAGAGCCCAGCAAAATTCACATTTTCCTCAATTTATTAGTCATTTTCCAGTTAAAATGAAAATCATGATGCAAAAATCATCACTCCCACTAAAATTGCAAATGTTATTGCAGTCATAATAACTGCCAAAATAGTTTCAACCACCCTAGTTTCAACCTAAATTGGTTTTTGCTAGGTGTATCAATTAAAGTAACAACTGACCTATTCTACATTTCAAATCAGGAAGTGACATCATACACAACACAAAAGTGATGCGGATACACAAGGGTAGAGTAGACAATTGTATCACCAAAACCTGCATTTTATAATCCCTGCTAAAAGTTCATCAAAACAGAAAAATGCACAAGTAATTTGAGTTACAGCACAACAGTTGAACAGACACAGTACTGTCCACAGATATTAAAAGGAAGAGAGCAGACCACAACCCCATGCATTATAAGTCCACCTATCAAATGTCCAATTAAAGACTCAAAGTAGACCACAACAATCACTGCATCAGTAAGCTGCACTAATGTTACATTTCAGGCTGTGCAATATGGACAAACTCCTCAGTCACCTTATGGATTATGTTATATCTTGATAGCAATATATTTGACGATGCAATATGTTTTCTGTAGTCGAAAAAAATGTCTATACAAAGTAATCGTACACATCATGACTGCTTTTTGATAATACTAACTCCAAATGAAATTCGCTTTCTATTTTCTCCTTTCATTTGGAAGTGACATTGAACACAAATGAGGTTTGCTCTCTCTGTATTGTCTTGTGGTTCTTCTGGCAGTGTTAGAAGAAGTGTGTTGTGTGGTCTCTTATGTGGGAACCCGTCTATGGCATACTTTGCAAAGTACCATTTTCTTGTCAGGGTCAGATTTCTTATATTCAAACCACGTCCAAACAACAGAAATACCCCCCTTTTCAGGTATATGCCCCTCATCTTGTCGTGGTTGGGCTGAGTCCTGTTCTGGATTGGAGTGCTGTGGGGAGTTTTGCTCTGTGTCACATGCCACCATGTTTGTTTGTTATTTGAGCCTACGTGTAGTAATGGTGCATGCAATAGCCTACAAATAGGCACTCTGAGTCAATAATGTAAAATACTACCCTAAAGTGGCTTTTGCACCAACAGTGATAGAAACGATAGTCTACATCAGTAGACATTTTTCTCTCATCCCACAATATATATCATCATATCACAAAGCAGGAGTTACATAGTGATAAATTATGGTAAGTGATCCAAACGGTGCTGGAATTACAAACCTGTTTGCATGGTGTATAATGAATGAAATTGAGTTGCTTACATTTATTATATTTTGAATATGCAACTGGGCCAAAATGTGCATACAAAACTGTATTTATTTTTTTCACTAATTTACGTAGTGTGTAATGACTTTGATGTCACAAACCAGAAAGTGAACCACTCCTCTTCTAAATGAGCCTGTATCCAGCCCTCATGAATTGCCACGGCCACATTTTTGAATTATGTGGCAGTTCCTGAGGTCTGGAATTGGTCTCACTTCCAGGGTAGATTTGAATTGGATTCTGTGCAAGATGCCTGATTGGCCAGTCAACAAATTCCCTGATGATGCCTTCACTTCAGATGAGTAAACAAACATGATGCAGCCATGAACGATTGTGATATCACGGCCAGCAAAGCAAAATTTGGCCATTTCTTCTGTTCTCAAGATAAGTTACAACAGTGATTAAATTAAAAGACAAACAGCTGGCCAGTCTAAAAGTTGCTGTCGTTGCTGTTGTTCTGTCATTAGACAGTTAGCATTGCCTAATGACACAATCAGTTAACCTATTCTGATTAGTGTAACTCTGACCAGTGGTCTTGGCTGATAAGTGGGATCTCTGATATAGACATGGCCAGACCCCATTGAATTACAGTGTAATTCATGAGGTCTGGAAACCTCTAAATGTCTTTGCTTCTCTCTCTGTGTGTCTCTCCCTCAGGCCTCTGAGTCCGGGCGTTATTGAGCACATAAAACTGGATAGGGCAATTGAATCGATACTAGTTCGGTGCTGAGCCCCTCTCCATGTAGCTGATCTGCCTTAGGGTGCCATGGCCACGGGAACCCAGGGCCACCGTGACCACGTCCTGGAGAAAGCCAAGCTTGTGCCGGCCACAGGGAGGCGTAGAAGAGCAGAGGGGAAGCCGAAGAAGAATTTCCCCTGCCAAGTGTGCCAGAAGGCTTTCAACAGTGTGGAGAAGCTGAGGGTGCACTCATACTCTCACACAGGAGAAAGACCCTACCGCTGCTCCCATCCCGACTGCACCAAGGCTTTCGTCTCCAAATACAAGCTGCTACGGTACAGACAAGCAGCTGTATAGCAGGCTGCTGCATGTTGCTTCTCTCTTTACACCATTTGTATGTAGTGCTCTTTAGTAGATGATGTGTTGATGAATGCCATTGCACTTTCAGATCATTTGTTTAAGTGTTATTACTAGCATGCCTACATAAACCGCTTAGATGATTACAGAAATTCTGAGTGCTCATAGAATGTATCTGTGTTCAAAGGCATATGGCAACTCACTCGCCAGAAAAAAACCACAAGTGTTCATACTGTGAGAAAATGTTCCATCGCAAGGATCACTTAAAGAATCACCTGCACACTCACGACCCATACAAGGAGGCGTTCACCTGTCAGCAGTGTGGCAAGAGCTATAACACCAAGCTGGGCTTCAAACGCCACGTAGCCCTTCACGCAGCCAACAGTGGAGACCTCACCTGCCAAGTGTGCTTGCAGCCCTTTGCCAGCACAGGGGTTCTTCTGGAGCACCTCAAAACCCACGCTGGCAAGTCCTCTGGCGGGACCAAAGAGAAAAAACATCGCTGCGAGCACTGTGAACGGCGATTTTACACCCGTAAAGACGTGCGGCGCCACATGGTGGTGCACACTGGACGTAAGGATTTCCTTTGTCAATACTGTGCCCAGCGCTTTGGTAGGAAGGACCACCTGACACGTCACGTGAAGAAGAGCCATGCTCGGGAGCTGATGAGGGTAAAAACTGAGCCAGCTGATTCGCTGGAGCCCTTTGTCTGTGACCTAGCACCCGGGGGCATTAAAGGCGAGCTCCCCAGCATGCTGGCACCCCGACAGCTTCAGCTCAACATGTACACAGGTGCCGTCCTGGACACAGAGCCCTTCCCCAACCCAACACACCCTTTCTCTTTAAAGTATCCGCTGGGCTCCAACTTTACCTCATACACCGTCTCCTCACAGGAGCGGGAGCAGAACCTAAAGGGAGAACTGGAGACCTACCTTATGGAGCTGCAGAGCACCATGCCTTCCTCTTCATCTACGGCCGAAGACACTCAGCTGTCCGCCTCCAAACTGGAGTTGGAACCACAAGTGGGCATGCTGGCAGAACCAAGTGAGGAGGTCTCCCTGTCCAAAATCTCTACCCCCTCAGCAGCAGCCACTGTGGCAGGTGACTCGCTGGCTTCATCCTCCTCTCTGCTGGACTTCTCGCAACTCTTCAACTTCCTGCCTTTGAACGGGCCTCCATACAACCAGGCAAGCAGCAGCGGAGGCCTGGGCGTCCTCTACCCACCTGCTGAAGAGCAGGCACCTCTGGTTCAGCTGGGCCCCCAGCCTCCTGAAGGCCCCGAGGCTGCAGAAAGCCCCCTCCAAGGGCTCACCTCCTCCTTCATATCCAGTCTGAGCACACCCACCACACTGCCCCGCTTCCACCACGCTTTCCAGTGACCCAGTATGTACACATTAACTCTGATACAGACCTGCTTGTCAAGCTGCATGTCCACACCAGTCCGCTGCTCTGGACAGAGAACCATGCCAGTAACACATTAGCACTTCTGTCCAATGAATCTCATAACATGCAGAGAGAACCATGTGTTGATCAGCAATGACAGCAGTACACACACACACACACACACACACACACACACACTCACACTCACACTCACACACACCTCCACCTCCTCCATGTAGCTTTCCAGTGGGTACTGTTTGGATGTTTAGAAGATTTCAGTTTGTTATCGTTTCAGTCATTCACTGACAGTTGGCAGATCCTCACCACCACTATTCCCTCACGCTAACCTTTCAGTCATGTCAGTTCACACATTAGTTCATTTTTTGAGTTATGAGAAGTGTTCATGTAGGTGAATTAAAATAGAAATGAGATTGCAGTGATATTTCCCTTTCTATACCTATGCCCCTATGTTTTAGAGCAGTTTGACATTAGTGTGCAGTTTTTGCATTGTATTTTGTTTTTCATATAGCACTTTGAACTTTTGTGATGTTGAATCTCATCACATCTGATCTTTTGTCACACATCTTTGTTTTTTTGTGGTAGGATTTGAAGCAATCCACACAGCAGAAATCCATGTTGTTGTAGACTAGGTACTGAGTAGCAACTACTGAGCGGCAGTATTAAAGTTTGAAAAGTTTTTTTTGTTTTGTTTTGTTTTGTTTTGTTTTGTTTTGTTTTGTTTTGTTTTGTTTTGTTTTGTTTTGCTTGGCAAAGTTTCATCTTAATTCTTCAATAGGGGGCTTTTTCATGAACTTTAAGCTCCTCCAGCCCCAAACCAAAGTGAACCAAATGTAAACAGGCATGGCTGCTAGTTGTTGAAATACATGCTGTTCTGTTCAGCTAGCTGAAGGATCCATCTCAAACTAGTTGAGTGAGTGTGTTTAATGTGTGGGCATGTTCCAGTATTCCCCTGTAGACTATCACAGCAGCCACAGTCAGACAGCTAAGATCAGCCATGTATTTGAGCATCAGTAAAATATACTCACTCTGAAACCTGGCATATTATGCTTTTAACCGTGGGATACACACACATATGACCCCCAACAGTCACAGTGCCACAGGCTGATCCAGCCAGCTTGCAGGAAAGGATTCGTCTCAGCTGCCCAAGTGGTCATGATTCATCATAGAAATGAGTGCCAACTAACTATCTCATATTAATAGTCAAAAAAACAAAACAAAACAAAAAAAAAACTAAGCTGTGTCATTGCTGATGGTTTTGAACATGGTTACCCACCTGTTCCCACTCTGCCCTTGTTCATATCATCTTCCTTTATTTATTAAAACATAGATAGAAACAGTTTTGTCAAGGAAAAAATAAACACTCCATTGATGAAGAAAATTAGTGGAAATGAATAGTGTAGCGAGAATAGCATAATCAGGCACATGAACTATATCCTTAATGATGTTTTCATGTGTTTACTTTGGTGTAGTAGGATTTTGACTTCTAAGAAGTGTAGTGACAAATAACTGATAGAGTCCTTAATGTAAAGGCTGGCCATCAGTCAGCTTTGGTTTCCATGTAGTTTGAGTAAAACTTAGTTTGCAATCATTTCAAATGTTGGAGTGAAACAAAGAAACAAACACATTTGAGTTATGATGGGATGAAAGTTGCATTAGCTCATATACATAGCAAATCTTAACCTTTGAAGGGTTTCTACTTGTTCATCTATAATTGATATGGTCAAATATGTTGAAGGCAATATTTCATGACTGATCCAAACTCTCCTCAATGACATACAGAGCTGAGCTTGTTATTAAGTTTTGCTTTGAAGCAGAGACATGCTATATTTCTATTATGTGCAGTTCTTCAAATCAAGAGTCAGCCAGGCTGGTCTTAGTTTTCTGCAATACTGTAGTTCTGTGTTTGGTGTCGTGGACTAAACTGCACAGGATGAGAGTGTAAGTGAATAGAGTGAGAAAGATTGGAGCAGTGTTACAGAAACACATTTTTACTTGACACCTGGGCCAAGTACTTGACAACTGCTCGGGACTCAGAAAAACTTCAACTTGTCTCCCCTTTTAGTTTCTATTAAGGACATTTGACCTATCTAGAAAAAAATTATATTAACAAACCATGAGCCCATGACATGAGCACTTACACGCCGTATTGATGGGAATCTTTCGGACTTCTACCCTCCTTTCCATATGGCATGAACACGGCATTAATTTACTAACATTTACCATTACTTCACAAGTGTCACTTTCCAAAACTAAAATGCACCAACAACTACCCAGTGCAAATGGTGGATAGTTTTCCTCAAACTACTTTTTATAACAGTTATCAACATCCGTAAATATCTGGTAACTTCTGTGCTTCCTGTATCACTCTGTGCCAGCGGAGCAGTAGACACTAAAACATTAAAAGCCCACTGTAGTGCATGGACTGTCCATCTGGACAACTCAAAGCCAGTCTGGAATATGTAGTTCACTTATGGACAACATTCAAGTCTCTATGCAGAAATCCAGTTTCAGCTTCTGTGTCCAGTTGTGGAAAAAAAAAAAATATTCAAAACCCCTAGACAGAACATTCCATCTGAGTAACAAATTAGACTAAACTGCCAAAATTTGCTATTGAGTAAATTTAACCCAACTAACAGAGAAGGACATATCTGTCACAATACTTACATAGACACATATAATTCAGACAGAAATCTGAATCAAATGTAGTTTGATTGAACAGCATACCTCAATATTATTTTCAGTGTTAAGTGCACTGTTTTTGAGCTGCTGACTCACATCTAGATGGTTGTTACATGTTTAAATATTTTTTTGTGTGCAGAGGCTTGTACAGTTTTATTTTCATGTAAAATGTGCCTTACAACTCTCCAGTCCCATGATAACTTAGAATACAGGTCTCCTTCACCACTTCCAGCTCAGCTCAGTATCACTTTACCAGTTTATTTGGTGAAAATAAATGTCCACAACCAGCAACCATAAAGTAAAGTTGGGTCCTGGAGGACTCAGTTTTACTTTATGTTTGGATTAAAGTGGAAGTCGGCCTCTAAAATAAAAAACGCATTATTCGTGTTGGTTTGTTCTGTCTGAACTCATCAAAAGCTAAAACAGCAAAGTGGAATCATTATTGGCAATGTAGTAGGAGACCACATTTACATTCGTCTAGTAATCCAAATATGGCCTCTAGTTTGATTGTGATGACAGAGGAAGGCTTCATCAGTATCCCAGTATTCATGCTGATGCACAAAGGCTGAATGTACTTCCTTTCACTCCTGTCAGAACTGCATCCATATTGTTTCTGCTGTAGTTCTCTTGCTCCCATTTAGCCTTTCCACACTTCATCCCCTGTTGAGACTGGAGATATGAAGTCTGGATGTGAATAATGATAATAGTTATGAAAATTAGCCAGTCAAGGTATGCTGGATTTGTGCTCCAAGCAGCACAGGCATCTACTTTATGAGCTTGATGAGAGATCGACTGATTGTCAGGGCCGATATTCAGAATTTTTCATTAGTAGATATAATTTTGTTATACATGATGGCCGATGCGAAAACCACTCAGACTCTGTTTCTCCATCTGACAGACAGCAGAACAAAAGCGAGTGGGTGGGGCAATATTTCAGAGAGTATGGCTACAATTTTCACTTTTCTCTGGATTTTTGCTTAATTTGGTTTTACAGAAGACAAAAACACTTAAGATGTAGCGTTTTGCCAAGTAACTTATACTTGCCTTTCAGAAGTTACAATTTTTGTTTCAAATTTACTGTATCATTTTAATAATTCTAAATATAGTTTTCTTGTCATTTTTAATTTTCAGGTTATTTTATGTTCATTTTCTTTTTTTCTGGTTGTTTACTTATATTTTTCCTTATTTATTTTTCCAAATATAATAATACATTTTTAATTTAAAGCAAGGCTTGTGTTGGCATTTCTACTACTGTAAATTTTGAAGTCATAATTTTCAAATTTATTACAAATGAATATCTGCCCTAAATATCAGTTATCAATGATCTAATAGTGGGTATCATATCGGCTCTGAAAAATCAATATTAGTCAATCCCTACGTCTGACAGTTTTTTTTTTGTTTGTTTGTTTTTTTATCAGCATTGACTTATCCACATCTTCATGGTAAGATAGAAAGTGTATGATGCAAATCTTTGATGCCCTCAACCCCAAATTCCAAGCCTGTGATTTGTTTTAAAACTATAGACATCATAGTATTATTCCAGCACTGAATCACATTAGCTGTAGCCACTGCTGCTACCCAGGCTAATTGTTCTGGACTATGAATATATTGTCATAACTCTACATGTTAAAAGAAAAAATAGCTTATTTGACTGCAGCACTCTAAAGTATACATTCAGTCAAGTGCACAATCTCCCATGTACTGTTAACAGAGCTCTGTCCGTTTTGTCTTGCTATGTGCAGACAGTAGTATGATTAGTTCTCTGGTGTGGTGGAGTGGTTCACCTTCTCCACTGCTGACTGAAAGAGAAAATGAAAGCTGTATTGTGGTTTAAGGGTATGTGAGTGGATGGTGGCTAGTTCAAATCCCTGAGCCAGATGAGGAAATCTGGCATGGGTATGTGAATGAGGACCACTCTCCCCTCTCTTATTACAGTACTCTTGAGCAAGACACTTAACCCCCAGCTGCTCTCTGACAAACAGTAATGGATTCGTTATGCCGGGCAGCATCTAGGTCTGAATGTGTGGAACTGTATGAATGTGAAGCAGGACAGCACTGGAAGAGAGCATTGATGCACAGCAAACTTTCCCCTGATAAAATGAAGTTTAAACAGTTAGGTTAAAGCATTATTTACACATTTTATTTCCTGCTTGGTAACTTAAAGGACTATCAGTTAAATGTATAAATTATGGTGTAGAGGGCTCCACCTAAACTGGGAACCAAAGATTACTTATACCTCTTTTCAACCAAAACAATTCTGTTTCTTAAACCGGTTTCATTTGGGATTCTTGTAACCAAGGTGTTAACTAGCAAAACAGCCTGTGTTTGAACCAGTTTGGAGTGGAACCGTTGCACCATGGTTGCTGACCACAGACTCCAGCATTGCTGGCTGAATCTCACTTGAGGAGATCATAATTCTCCTCGGTATTACCCCGTCCAGTGCCACTATCCGTTAAGTCCTTCTTGTAATCTGTGTACTCCCTCATCAGTTTTCTGAACTTGCTGATGAATTTGTTTCTGGGCTCTAAAGAGTACTAGTCTAGTATTCCCTGCCATCTTTTCCTGAAATTTGGGAGATGTCCGAATTGAAAGCAATAGTTTTGTTTCTCTGGCAGACCAATGTGCACTTTTTGATTTCTCCATAATCTTGATCTTTCCTTGTATAATAAGACATGCCCACTCTTGTTGTGGTCAGGGTTCCAACTTAAGGTACCACTGTCTCTTTTTTTTTTTTTTTTGGTAGTAGCCTAGAGCCAACTTTTCAGGTTCTGAATCAATTTATTTTTGGTCAAAATTCTCAGAACATTTCAAAATTAGGTTCACGACCAGAGCAGAACAAGTTCCTTTTTGGTTGAAAAGGCACATAAATGTTCATTTATGTGTTTTCATCAAGACAGTATAGCCATCAGTGTGTCAGTCTCATACAGCTGAAAACAGCCGGGTTGGTGAAACGTTGAGGTGTAAGAGTGTAAAAGCTCAGATTCTTCAGATTCTTGTAAACAGGTGTTTAAGAAGAAATGTCCATACAAGCAAAAGAGAAAATTCCTGCACACTGTCTCAATACTTGCAGTAAACTTTATTTACAATGTATCAGTATCAATCACAATGTATTAGACCTTCATCAGGTACAGCTTTTATGTAAATGTTTTATAAAGGTTTTGCATGCCACAGATAAAACCTCTGCCTGGTGATGGTCAAAGTACCAATGCATTGTAAATAAGGTTTATTCCAAGTACTAGGACAGTGTGCGGGAATTTTCTGTTCTCTTGCCTAAAATTACCAAATTAAAACCAAAACAATTTTAAAAGGACATGGGTTTGGGAGTGACTGTCTTATTCTGATCACCTTGGTAGTGTTGTCAGGGCTTCCACGTCCATGCAATTCACAAATACCTACTCCAAACTCTACTAGCTTGTGTATTTCACACACTACAACATATTTAAAATCTACCCAGTGTTTGCTTTTTTAAAAAAGAAAGGAAGAACAGAAGTGAAGGTTTTACTTGAGCAGCATTGTCTCAGTCTTTCACAATGTACAGTGCCTGAGTGAATGTAGTTACCTGAGACATGAAGAGTAAGACTGAAGCTGTATATGGTGAACATCCAATCAGCATTGCAGATGTGGATTTGCAGAATATGGAAAAAGTGGTTGATTTTGGATGTCATCAGCAGAGATGAGACCAGGAGACAAGAAAAAGTTTGTTGTCTTGCTTCCCTAGCAGCTCCATTTAAGCTCAGACAATAAAACAGTTGAGTCTTCTTGTGCCTCAGTTAGTGAAGATAGACATACTGTAACTCAAAACCTAATCCACCAATATTTTTTTCCACCTCCTGTTGTCTCTGAATGAAGCCATGTACAGTAGCTGTGCTACTTAATCATCAGTGCAGACAAAATCATGTTCAAAAACATTGAGGTTGTAATAGGAAGTTGTCCTTCTGCCTCATTTTGTATACCACAAAACAGCATCTCCACCATTTGGTGTGTGGTCCAGAATTAATATGAAAAATGCCAACTCAAAGGACTGGAACAGATTCATGAGGTATACTGTTATTTGTTCTAGGACTTAAAATACATCCTTTAGCATCATCTTTATGATTTTTTGTCATGTAGTTACTTACAATATTTTAAATAGGGAAAAACTCAGACAATAGTATCGCTAACAATTTGCTTCATCCTTACTGTGTCATTGAATCTGATACCAATATTAGGAAGTAAAACAAGTTTTTAAAAAATATGATTGATATATTGGCTGCTATACACAAAAACACTTGTTTTTGTTTGTTTGTTTGTTTGTTTGTTTGTTTGTTTGTTTGTTTGTTTGTTTTTTGCAATTAGCCCTCAAATACAGTTACCAAACACTTGGGTCAAAGAGATGTAAAAGAGACAGGATATTTAACAGCTTAACAATAAATTTTATTTTCCATAATGACTACTACAAAATATATCAGTGCACTGATATACATCTATCTATATATATATATATATATATATATATATACATCTCTCTCTCTCTCAGAGAGAGAGAGAGAGAGAGAGAGAGAGAGAAATTGATACATAGATGTATGGATAAATAGATAGATATGCATATAGGATAAATCCAACTTCCTACATGGAAAGAGAGAGAGAGAGAGAGAGAGAGAGATTTATTAAACTTGAATTAAGAAGAAGGATGAATTATTTAATTCTAACTTTGAAAAAAAAAAAAAAAAACATACACGCTGATGCTGATATATCTGTGATAGGCCAATATCAGCCAACCGAAATATTGGTCTGACTCTACTGTGTTGTACATTAAGGTTAATATTAGGCCAGACAAAAAAAATTCTGGGTTCCGGCTCCCGACCGAGTGTCCCATTTAACCCCCGAGTCAGGTTCTTTTATTGGCCTCTGTGTAAAAATAAAATAAAAAAAATAAAATAAAGACACTATACGACGAAGTGTGACCTTGTTGGCATTGGTCAAAAGTTAAGCAGGACTTTCATTTTGATCTATGTTGCACTCGCCTTATTTATGATGTTCTCGCGTAACTTCGGATAATAACTTCATGAAATCACACGCCACCGACAGCACTGGCTGGAAAGAATGGACTTCTGCACGGTGTGTGTGATTTGTCCTCGCAAACCACCAGGGAAAATAATCCGACTACAAGAGAAAACCTTTGCAGATGTAGTGAAAGAGGTGAAACAGTGCCATTGTAGATTTGCAAGTGCAGCAGGCAAACATGACGGGGGATCCGTCATGTTTGCCTGCTGCCCCGTGGAGCTTGGCTCTATGGCGGTGGGCGTGATGGGTGTATTCGACTTCAGGTACCTAGCACTGCGATGCGAGCCAGAGACACCTCCCTCTGCTAGTAATAACGCTGCTCTGTCCGTTAAAAAGGTGGTAACTTATGCAAATATTGAATTAATTATATTTAAAAAGCAACCCATGCATCACTTCCGAAAATAAAAAAAGAATAAAATAAAATAAAATCCCTACCTACCCATCCTTCCCATGAATAAATAAAATAAAATAAATCCCCCCTACCCATCCTTAAAATGTTGTTTGTGGGTTGTGTAGTGTTGTTGCTCTTGCCCAGGTGGGGAGTTGAACCCTGGTCTCCTGCATGGCAGGCAGAGACACTATCCACTGTGCCACTGGGACTTGTGTGGGCGGAGCCAGAAATTTCGCTTTATAAAGCACACAGCATGAGTGACAGTGGAGCTTGGGAGAGAATCACCTGAAAGTAGTGGTCAAACAAATGCTTCTTTCTCAATGATATTAAGTCAAAGTGGAAAAAGGTATCATGAGAAAGGTAAGGCTTTGGGCTTTCAAACGGTGTCAAAATGATTTTCCAGCTCCCAAAAATGCCAGTGATTCGGCGAGTTGAAAAAGTGTGTGTTTCTCCTTCTCTACCCAAACTTTGGGTTCCAGATATAATGGCAGTCTATGGGGCAGAGAGCTGGGACTCCTGCCTCGTTACGTGTCACCATTTAAAAAGTTTAAGCTACTTTGATTTTGTATTTACATTTTTCAAAGCAGAACTACTTTCCCTACTATTTGATCTCAAATTTATGCATGTGGAGTGAAAATTGTGGCCAGGGGAGCAAGCAAAAGACAAAATTTTTAGACGATTTTTCAGGGCTGCTGCACTCTAGCTGTGATGTCACTCACTCTGGCACTCCAAACATTCCACCATTATTGTGTATTACGTCCAAAATTCCAAATTCAAACTGGAATTGCGGAAAAACGGAAAGTTGGAGTGGCTTGAAAATCGACACACCGCTTCTTCTCCACAAGACGCACATTTTTCATATTTGTTGCGTGGATGCAGGTCACAAGCTCTTGGCCCTGGAGCCTCGGGAAATTTTGGCCATTCACTGCAGATGGCCAAAAATTCCTGTAAAAATTGCGAGAATTCTGCAAGTCGGATTCCTTCTAAAAGTAATAGCACACTTCTCCCAATCGGGCTGCACATTTTTCCAATTCATTGTGTGGGCCTAAAATGAAAGCTGTAGGAGGAGGAGCACGCCGAAATTTGTCCAGAATAAAAATAAGAAGAAGAAGAAATACACACAAGATTAAGATGTGTTGCCTTTTCAAGGCAAGCACATAATAAAAAATAAAATAAAATAAATTCCTGACCTATTCATGCACTTAAATAACAAGGAACCGGAACCCAAAGTATTTTTTTGTTTGGCCTTAGTATATCGATATATTATCATAGCTGTTATTGTTTGTAAACAGTTGCAGCTGCCTTGTTCATTAGTTGTTATGAGCTTTCCAATAACTGCTGGATGTTCTGCCCTCTGAGTTGGAATTTCCCACCTCCGTGTTGAATGCTTTCAACTGCAAACAATATGGACGTATGCAGGAAGATAGAAAAAACACTCAGCTTTCCAACGAAAAGCAAATGATGAGACTCAATGGCAATAGCTAATGGTAGATGTTAACGTCAGCTAACTACTAGCTAGTCATCTTCACTGCTAGAGCTCAGTCCGTTCAAGAAATGAAAATACACTGCTATGAATATATAGCTAGCTACAAGCCACCGGCTATTGGAGTCTCCCTTCCTAACCTTGTAGCAGTCAGCTAGCAACAGTTGATAGAAAAAGTAACTGAGGGACAAAAATCATCAAAGCTGAGGTTACTTGATCTATTTTCTTTCATGGAACAAAATGTAGTATAGCTAGGGTGTCATAAGGCTGTTATGGCTGTTTCTTGCAAATCCTATGCCAACTTTTATAGTTTGGACTACACAGCAAAAGGTGGAAATGCTACAAAATAGTGCCAGACTTTGCCTCTATAGTTCCCAATGAAGCTGCTGCCACATGCTGCATTTTATAGCCTTACATGCTTAGTTATCATGCATACATAACCCAATAGTGTTATCATTTACCTCACATACTCATTTTTTGTTTTGTTTTGTGTCTCTGAGAATCAAAAAACAGGTTAAAACAGTTTCATTTCCCCCATGCCTTTCATGAATGATGGGACTTGTGGAAACATGAATGGAGACAATACAAGAGTTTTATGGGATGTGTGACATTTGAAATGTAAAGCTGAATGTGTAACGTTCTAAAGCATTATGGAAGTTTGCTATTTGTATCATGTGAAGGTTTGTGGTTTTACAAGAAATGTTAGCAAGCCGCTATATGGTTGTTGTTTTTTTGTTTTGTTTTGTTTTGTTTTTTGTTTTTGTTTTTTTTTGTTTGTTTTTGTTTGTTTTTTGTAATCATAGCACTTTTTGTAAATTGAATGCCTTTATCTCCTCCCAATACCTTTGTTTAAAACCTTTATTACAAAATGTGTAGATGATATATTTAGCTCTTTAGAGAACAATAACATGTAAATACAATATAAAATGTTTTATTTTTACAGGTACAATTTTGACAGTGTTTTTCCTATCAAAGTGTCATTTTTGCTTTACTTGCACAAGCATTCTGTGTATCTCATTGAGGAGCTTTTTAACAAATAATGTACCTTAAATCCCAGATTTTCTTAGGCCAAGTATTTGTTATGTCCATTTTATTGACAATTCAGCCGCTGGTTTAAGTGAGATCACAGGCAAATTATAGAGCTTAAACTGACTATGTAGCACTTAACTCTTTACTAGGTTCATATGTTGCTTAATTAGCTATTGAAAAGTCAAGCAAGGTCAGTAATTTAAAGTGTGATTTTGTAGGTCAGTTCACTGACTGACCTCATTCTTTAATAGTGTTAAAAAGAATACTCAATTACAGCCCTCTTATTGGCTTTTATCTGAAGATTGTCATGGAAACAGAAATTTTTCATTCGACATTCTTTAATGTCAGTGATGTCCAGCTCATATGGATCATATGGCAGAATACAGGGATACTGAGGAGGGAAATTACATGATTCCCGACAGTAACGCTGTTGGAAAAAATTAAGTACAGCAAAATTTGAAGTTGAAAGAAAAAATACTATACATTAGAGAACGTGGATCCAGACTTGGAGTTTTTACGTTATGCAGACATCCAATCCAGCAGCTACTAGATCAGGTGGTGTGTATTCGCAGTCACAAATCGAAACTGTCCTGGGTTCTAGAAACAACATGTGGATGCAAAAATGAAGTGTATTTATCGCTAAAACTTTGAGGACTCTAATGCAGGGGGCCCAGAGCCCATTTGATGCTCTTCAGTGAGAGGCACAGACCTTTAGCAATTCATGTCAACCTTCTTTATAAGCTTCAGTGGTACCAGTGAACGTTTTTGAATGTGTATGTAAGAAACACTGCAATACTGCAATATTTTTTTCGTATTGGATCAAGCTGCTAACATATACTTCTAAAGCTCCATAAGGTGCTACAGACCTCTTTTCTAGTTCTTAAATGTATCGTTTGTACAAACAGAATATCCAGTTTAGCTGAAAGTCGGCATGTGTGTGCCTGGTTGTACTATATAGCTATATCTATTTTTTTGTACTGTGACTTTTGTAGTCTTTTTACAGACTTGCCTGTAATATCACATGCCCCACCCCAACCCCCTTCATGTGTGTTTTCTGATATGGGGGAACTCTGTCAAGGTGGGAGATAAAGCCTTGAGCTAATGGGAGAAGACAGTTATGAAGATGATGAAGATGACTCCACATGACATGATTCAGAATGAGCTGCGGAAGTTCAGAGGCGAACTGCATTCCAGCCATGTTGGTTTTGTTATTCATTGCATTTCAACAATGCCATCCTGTGATAATGATGGATTCATGTCGCTAATTCTCTATATTTTACTTCAAATCTATTTTACAAACTACTGTTGTATTTTTATAAATATAGGCAAAGTAATTCACACGAACACACACACGTGTGTGTGTGTGTGTGTATATGTGTATATATGTGTGTGTATGTGTGTGTGTGTGCATATACACACACACACACAAACACACACTATATATATAGATATGCACACAATATATATGTGAGTGTGTGTGTGTGTGAGTATGTTTATAGGTTGTATAAAATAGAAGGTAATGCTGCAGCATTTATCCGTTTTTTGTCTGTTTGTTTTTTGTTTTGTTTGTTTGTTTGTTTGTTTTTTAAACATTGACATCATCCAAAGAGGCAGATTATTTATTGTCTGGCAGAATAACCTAATTTGATCTTCATATCTTGCTGCTATAAGAGAGAAGAGCTGCAGTCTTCAACTCCAGTGTTTTTACACAATGTAATGAAAGTTCAATAAACACAAAAGGAACCAGCTATGTGGCTACTTTGGTCATTCCTAAAGATGTTTCATCCACTAAGTGTGTCATCTTTGCCCATGTTTCTTCATGTTTTATATCAGTAAATGACAGGCCATGATTGCAGAACTCACATAATTTTTTAGGATCTTCTGAGAAAATTGACAAAGCAGCAATCCACCAAGCAGTGTAGTAATGAAATATAAACACTTGTAGCTGCCTCATATTATTTTATTATAGTATTTTTATAGTATTATAAAGTTTACCAAACTTTAAAAAAAAAAAAAAAAAAAAAAAGAAACAAAAAAAAAGAAAAGAAAGGATTTCATGACCTTTTAAATCACCTTAAATTCTGCTCTGCAGGGTGTGTTTGCCTAAAGCAAGACATCTTGAAAGGACCCTACCTGTGATTTTCCATGTTTAGCTTAGTACCTACACAATGTATAAACTTCATATTTCTGCCAATTGTCTCCCAAAGGAAACAGTTGTATTTTAGAACTGTGATACCTTTTTCCCACTTTTCATCCAGTCACTGGATTCCACTTATTCCACTATGACATGAAAATGAACTTTCAGAGACTTCAAACTTTCGTCACAGCACTATTCCATCACCATAATAAAGTTGTCCACATTTGTTTTCCTAAAAGCAGCAGTAGTGTTTTGTTTTGATTAGGGATGCACCGATATGGAAATTTTGGCCGATACCGATATCCGATATTAATATTGCTGTTATGGCCGATATCCGATATTTACCGATATCGATATGTTTTTTTTTTTTTTTTTTTTTTTTTTTTTGGAGTGGATGTTTACCAGTAAGCGTGACTCCAATAATTTAACAATATGTTAAATTATTATTTGTTTTAAAAATGTAAATTACTTATCAAACAGACCTAACAATTCAACTACCAATGAATGAGCAGTAGCATGCATGTGATAACACAGATTGAATATGAAAAATAAGCCGAAGTGATACCTCTTCTCTGAATAGACAAGCTAAGCCAGTGTGCTGCTGTTAGCCAGTGAAATTAGAGCAGAGTGGCACATCTTCGCTTTGTTACACAATCTATGCCAGTGCGCTGCTGTAGCTGGAAAGTTTCTTTGCTTTTCGGCTCGTGCGGTGCCGGTGCAGTTATTATTATGTCAAATTCCGCGTTAAAAATAGATTGTTTTATTTGGCAATTCTGTCCACAATTCTGTGATCGATAAGTTATTGACCTGGCTTTTGAATTGTCCTTGGCAAATATCTTGGTTTGGTCGAGTACTTGTTGTATTGGGCTCCCAGCTGCGGCGGTGGCTGCTGCTGTTTTCGCTTTTGCCTGCTGGCTAACGTTAGCAGCATTAGCTTTCTGCCATTGGCTGTGAACTTCTGGATGGCGGTTTTTCAGATGAGATATTAAATTTGTAGTGTTGAATGACTTGACGCGGCATCCTCCTCGCATTACCTCGACTTTGCAGGTGTTGCATACTGCTTTTCGAGTATCTTCTTTCGACACCGTGAAAAACGACCACACCGCCAACATTTTTTTTCTCCTCTTCATTTTAACACCCCACAATCCTGTGCTGTTTATGTCACTGACACGTGCCCAAACAAATACCGCATGACCAAATCCCCCTCCCCCTTTCTCTCCCTCTCACCCTCCCTCTCCCGACACACATACACAAACAGCAATTAGACGGATATAAACATCGGTTGTTAATATCGGTCCAGTTTTACTCATCTGACCGATGCCGATATGTTAAAAAATGACGAACATCGGCCGATACCGATATTAATGCCGATATATCGTGCATCCCTAGTTTTGATGACTTGAAATTGGGCAGAGTAGTCTCTCCACAGGAAAATAATTCCCTGAGGAAATGTTTGCTTTACACAGCCAATTATCAGTTGTGTGGTTTATGAATGGTGACAACTTTGTTACCCACAGAAGCATAACATTATAAGGTGGGTGTTTCAAACAAAAATTCACATTTGAAAATCAAGAGATGGGGGCGCCACAGTGGCTCACCGAATAAGAGCGTGTACCATGTACCAAGGCTGAGTCCTGATCGCAGTGTCGTGGGCTTGAATCCAACCTCAGGCCCTTTGCTGCATGTCACCCCTGCCCTTCCTGTCCCTCTCTCTACTGTAACTGTCAAATAGAGCAGAAATGCCCCCACATGATTTGCTGCAGTGTAAAATGTGGGTAAAATGTAGTAAAGACGCCAACCATTCAAAATCACTGACATGGTCTTACGAACTGTCTGGTTTTTTGTTTGTTTGTTTGTTTGTTTGTTTGTCTTTTGGGTGAACATAACCCTGTTCATATGCAGAGAGAACATGTTTGGTTATTCTTTATTAGACTATAGTCTCACACATGTTGGTGTCACTGAGAACATGCTGGAACTAGATGTATCAGTATTAGGTTATAGTGCTGGTATAGTGCTATGCTCAAGAAAACTTCACTGGCCACTCTCTGCCACACAACACTGTGCATTAAGGTTATTATAATTAACCAACACTAACCTCAAAACTAAATCTAGGTGTGAAAAGACATTTCAGTTATCTGAAAGAAAAATAAAACCTTGATTTTAGGGGGAAAAAATCAATACTGTGTGCTTACAAAACTAACAAAAATAAAACAAATCTCCAGAGAAAATGTGTTTTGCTATAGTCATTTTGGTGAAATGTGTGAGTACAACCAGCATGAGGAGGTGCTGGTGCTGATGTTTATTGAGACTGCAATGTCTACATGACTGGGAGTCAACTACCTTCACAGCCTTCAAGTGTTGTGTGTGGATTGGAATACCTATTCTGACAAACATCCCCCCCTTATTAGAATAATAATAATGATAATAATAAAAACTCAAACTAATACTGACACTAAGAGAGACTCAACTAAACTTAACATTTTCAGACAAGAAAAACTAAACTGAAACCAGCAAACCTACTCTGAAAACTAAACTGAAACTAAACTGAACTGGAAAAAAACAACAATAAAAAAACAATAATAACTCTGCTGTAGATCGACAGTTATGCTGAGCCAAGATACTCTTGGTTGTCCTGTTGAAAAATAAGATAAATTACCACCACATATTGAAGCCAATATTAGTGATATTCTAAAGATCTGCAAATATCTGCAAATATCTTGCATTCAGTTTTAGACTTAGACTTCTTTTATTGTCATTGCACAAAAAAACACAGCAGTGAGATTTTGGCAACGAAATGTCGTTGCTTGGCTTCCGGATTACAGCAGAGATGGAATTGTGGGACCGTTTAGGTATATATAAATATAAATATTATACATAAATATAGTCAATATAACTGGTATGACATGGTCTATATAACTAGTGCTAAAAAAACAGGAGCTAAATAGTAATGAGTGCAATTGAGAATAGCTAGATAAAACAGAATGTACAACAACAGACTAAACAGTGTAAACAACTGAATAACCAGTATAAATAATAATGAGTGCAATTGAGAATAACTAGATAAAAACAGAATGTAAACAACGGACTGAGCAGCGTAAACAACTGAATAACCAATGTAAATAATAATGAGTGCAATTGAGAAAATTTAGAAATTTAGAAAAACTCTTAAAAGTCATTAGACTTACATTTTAATTTATATGGTCTTATATTTCACATAAACGTTTTAGCTCATTTCTTATATCCTTCTTTTAATTTCTTTGTCAAAAATAGTTAACCTCTTCTGCCTGAAATTCAATATTTCTGCTGTGAGAAAAAAAAAAAAAGATACTTTCTTTATACTGATATGCTACACTTAACTGCTGGGAAAATGACCTTTGCATATTAACCAAACTCACTTGACTCTAAGATACATTTACAGTACATGCAAGAAAACAGGTTATTCAGTTTAGCATAGATAGAAATCCACAAAAATCCTTGGACTTACCTGACCCAAGTTATGTTCTGGTTAGATTTATTCTAGCAGCAGCTGCTATCTACGCTAAAGGAGTGTGTTCGAATCATGTGACCAAAAACCAGCCATATTCCTACCCAACAATGGTCTCAGCACAAGTCTAAATGAAGAGTACTGAAGAGTGCTCATTTGAATAATATGACCCCCCCCCCCCCCCCCCCAGTCTTCAGTTTTGTTAAAATGGATCTTGAAAAGCTCTTCAAAAAGCAAAAATGTAACTCAACGATTGCTATAGACATCCTGATATTGTGTGTTCTCAAAAGAGAGCAAATGGTGAGACAAACTGTCAGCTCCTGAATGAGTGAAAGGCCTTGAATGTAATGAGAAATAAAGGCTTGAAGTTATATAACATTTAACCCCCACAGGACTCAGCAAAGGAGCTGTATGTAAACATATACTAGTTCTGAAACTGTATTAGCTGCAAAATAGTTTTCATTTCCATGGATGCCCCACGTGCATGCAAAGCAATCATTGTTTGAAATAAATACACATTCTTTTGCTACAACAGTGCAAAATGCTAAATTTTGTTCATTTTTACCCCACTTTCCCCAACTGTTCAGTGCCAGTGCAGGAGGTGATTTTTTCCCCATCAAACCGAGGGGCTTATTTACATGTTGTGGTTGTTTGGTTAGGGTTTGGCCAAGGGTTCTGGGTAAGGCTGAGGACAACTTTGCTTCGCTAGGGGGAAAAAACTCGCGCATGGAGTGAGTTGAGAAGGTGACAGACCACTACCTCCTCCGGAACACCACATGGCGCTATGACTCGCTGTGTAGATGTATACGTCAGAGGAAACGCCAATACGGCACAGACTAGAAGAAGCTGTACTACATCTGTCTATCAGTCAGCCTGCTGCAGCTCTCGGTAGTGTGCGGCCAGTTCCTGCTGCTTGCAATGACCGTCACCATCACGCACAATGCCTTCTCCAATCCCAGTGACTCGCCTGCTGACACTCGCCAGTGACATTTATCCGTCTCTGGAGGTCGGAGCCTGCAGCAGCCCGCTGACCACATCGGGCTCCACTTTACAAGTTCCTGCTCAGCGGCTGCATGGGAAAGTTGCCAGTAGACTCTGGTCCTCCGTGATCATGTGGAAGGAGCTGCGCTCCGTGCAGCCCGTGGGCTCCGGAGGCTTCGGCTCCGTTTACAAGGCAGAGTATCTCGGTGAAACTGTTGCACTCAAGAAAGTGAAAAAGAGTGCCAAGAATCAGCTGGCGTCTCGGCAGAGTTTCTGGGCCGAACTCAATGCTGCGCACTTGCGTCACAAGAACATAGTCCGCATCCTGGCGGCTACCACCTGTGTGCCGGCGGACTTCGAGGACGAAAACCGTATCGGGGCGGTCCTGATGGAGTTCGTTGGTAGCCGGAATCTGCAGCAGATCATCTATGGCAGCGCAGAGCCACTGGAGCCAAACAGGTGGCTCAGATACTCCTCGGACATCGTCCACGGCCTGCGATTCCTTCACTCCCACAGCGTCGTACATCTGGATATCAAACCGGCCAACGTGTTGGTCTCCGGTGAGGACGTGTGCAAAATCGCTGATTTTGGCTGTTCCGTGAAAGTGGACCGCGGGTGTGAGGTGACGAGTGTCAGCCCACACCTGAGCCATGGCGGAGGCACCTACACGCACAGGGCTCCTGAACTGCTGAAAGGCGAAGGAGTGTCTCCCAAAGCAGACATCTTCTCTTTCGGAATTACACTGTGGCAGCTGATCACCCGTGAGCAGCCCTACATCGGCGACAGGCAGCACGTCCAGTACGCGGTGGTGGCGTACAACCTGCGGCCGTCGCTGCATGACAAGCCGGCGTTCCGCTCCACGCTGGGGCGGCAGTGTGAGACCCTGGTCACACGGTGCTGGAGCGCAGAGACCCACTGCAGACCCAGCGCCCAGGACGTGCTGCTCCACTTAGATAAACTGCGGCCTCCTTCCTGATTTCGTTCCTTTCGACCTTTTTTTTTTTTAATCAGTTCAGCTGACAGGACAGGCTTTACCCGACTGTGTCGATTTTTATGAAGGTTTTTTAAGATTGAGTGGACAAGCTACACAGCCGGAGCAGTGATCAATCTTCTGTCCTTTTGTATCTAGAGACATTCATATCGAAATCCGTTCAAAAATTAAAGCAATATCATCTATTTCTGCTGACTGGGAAAATTTAAGAAATTATGAAGGGTAGCTTTCATTGAGTCAAGTAAAGATGAGGAGTCGTATTTTATGTGGTATGTAAAGCTACTTGTTCATGTGAGCAAATCATCTTTAAGATGTCATATATTAAGAGAGAATGGAGTTTCATAAGCCATTTTGTCTCACATTGAATTTCAAAATCTTGGCTTCTTTTCTTAAACCAAACGAGTCTGCCAGTAGGGTGGAATAATGTCATTTGCTTCCGATGCAGCATCAGTTGTTAAGCAATTTCATGTTGATTTCTTGAACCAAGCCACTTAACCACTAAAAAGATGGTGTCTTTAATTCAAGTAAACTGTTCTAACAAGTTGATTTGTAGTGGGAAAAAGTGTGGACTTATCTCATCCCACTGGCAGAATTTGATGAAAAATAAAGTACCTGAGGTAACTATAAGATTCATCGTTTTGCAGTGTATAAAATTAGTCCTCTCACACAGATGAAGTATTTATTGTTTTGTACTTTTTGTACTGCATTGACATTTAATCTCATAAGTGTTCTTTCACAGGCTGTCAACTCAAACCCTACAGACTTTTCAGTGAGGGTTACAGTTGACTTTCTTTTATCTTAGATCATCTCTTTAAACTAGGATGTAAGAATGCTTTGGTGTGAAATGTTTTATTTCTAACAACAGTATTTTAATGTGATGGGATTTCATTAAAATTATATTTATACTATGTGTTTTGTTTCTGTTCTTCAAAGTTTCATCTGGCAATGTGGACATCAGATTTTCTGATGACATTTTTGAATAATAGGTTTGAAAGAAAAAAAAATGTCTGTCCTATTGACCTAATGGCACTTGAATATGAGAATCTTTCCCATTTAGTCACTTCTTTAGGAGCCAGAGGCTGTACCCACTGGGAGAAATAGGACAGCCCTGCACAGACAATGCGTTTTTGAATCTGACCAGGCAGCAGTATTCAGGCTGTTCTCATTCAATGTTCGCACAAATTCCTACAAAAAATATTGCACTATAATTTGTATATTTCAAAGACGTCACGCTGTGGGTGGTGGTTCATAGATCCCGGAAGTGCAAATTTAATTGATATTCCGGAAAAAGGTCTGATTATTAGCCATAACGTTGTAACCATCCAAGGCAGACTTACTTAAGAAAACACGTTTTATTTGCGATGTCATATCACGGAGAAGCACTACATTACCCATAATCCTAATGTTTATCAGCGACGTGTCTGATTTGACTTTCATCAATAAAGTCAATAAAGTGTAATAAAGTGCATGAAAGTTGATAATATGCTGATATGTTACACCATTGAACACAACCCTTTCAGTCAGCGAAACAGAGCGGGTGGAAAAACCGCGGAAACACGTCAAAATAGCACTAAAGATTTATATATATTTTTTTATTTTTCATAACACATCTTTATTCATGATATAAACATAGGCTACATGTTAAGGTTATAGTTTTGGTGTTGAAAAACTACCGTATGTATGTTTTTTAAACCTAATTTCAAAGCTTTTACCCTAACCCGGAAGAGGGGTACCAGAACTACAATCTGCGTGGAGTTGCAACACACATTGTTTTTGTCTCACTCTTCTCTGCCTCTACTTCTATTAATCCCTGTTGCTGTGAAAAATGATACATTTCCTTCTTTCTCTCCTCTTTATTTCTCCTCTAATCAGTTCCATTTTGGATATTTTGATGAGTGTATTCCTCCTGCATTACCCATCGCCACTGCACGGCAGGTAGTTAATGAACTAAAACATTCTCTCCATTATTGCCATGCCAGATGAGCTAGAAATAGAAAAATGGTGAATTCAATAAAGTGCACACCTCTGAAGGGCTTTCATTTGAATGATTGCTTCCCTCCTTCCCTGCACCCCCTTCCCCAAACACTGTGATGACCCTCTCAACCTGACTGTTGCTTTTACTTTGCAGGTGCGCGGGGATGGAGTGAGCTGCAGGGTTGAACCCTATTCCATTAGCATACTTGGCACACCTACGCCCTGTGTGTCAAGACAGTTATAAAAACCCTCTGGAGCTCAGTCTCTCCCTCCCTCCTGCCTGAGGCAGCTGTTTGGTTTGGTTTGGTTTGCTGGAAAAGCATTACCATGCTTTTCCACTCATGCACTCACTTACACTACTGATCCTACTGCTTACACACTCCATACTTATTTTAGGTTGTTCATAAGTTTATTGATTTACTTTAATAAACAGAGACCCTGTCATGGACTTCACATATCTCTGCCCTGGTTAAAAAAGCCCAGAAACGGCTGTATTTCTTAAGGAAACTTAAGAAAGCAAAATTCCCACGCCAAGTTCTTGTCAACTTCTACAAAGGAGCGATTGAAAGCATCCTGACTGGAAACATCACAAACTGGCATGGGATGTGCACGGCCCAGGACAGGAAGACTCTGCAACGAGTGGTTCAAACTGCCCAAAACATCATTGGCACCCATCTACCAAGCATCAGTGATATCGGGGAGGTGAGGTGAGATCCTAAAAGACAACAGCCACCCCAGCCACAGCCTGTTCACCCTGCTGCCGTCAGGCAAAAGATACACAAGTATTCGCTGCCGTACCACCAGACTACAGAGCAGCTTCTTCCCTCAGGCTGTGAGATTACTGAATGCACCATCTGAACTCCTCCATGTTTAATAATTTTATTTTCTATACAATCAATTAATCAATCAAGAGGGAACCACACTTTAATTTCATTATTCAACCTGTTGTATAATGAAAAAAAAAACTTGTATCCTATCCTATCCTAATAAATTCATTTGTTAGTCGTCCTCTTTGTGTGCGTCTCCCTTCTAGGTCATGGCCGTACGGCCTGGTGATGACAAGTGGGGGCTCAACTGGTTGAATTTGGTGTGTTATGGCTGTTTGTTGTAGTTTAGGGCAAGGGTTGTGGCTGAAGTATGTTTGTGTCAGGCATGTCCATTGGTTGGGAGATACACTTTGGATAGCTGACTTGGTGGTTTAGATTGGTTGTGATTTCAGGCAGTGGAAACTTTGTCTTGTGCTTAGGTAGAGCTAACAGCAGTGGCTGCATGGTCCTCTAGTTAAGTGTGCATGCTTTTGTGGAGTTTCCCTGGGTAGGTTTAAGCAATGTGGTCCATTTGGGCTCGTTGGTTTGTTTTTTTGGTTTGTTACTTTTGTGTGGTGTGCGTTTGATGCAGTTGTCTCAGGGACACAGCCAGAGTTGGGCTCTTGGGTTAAGTGTTTAAAGAACCCACTGCTAGTCCACATGAAGACTAGGGTTAGTGAGATAGCTTACTTTTGGATAGGCAGGTTTAGATAGTGGGGAACATCCGCATTAGTTGCAGGCACTAGTGCACCTGTGACACTTGCTGTTTGGGATGTTCAGTCCTAGGATGGCAGGAATTGAAGATTTTGTTGCTGCTCCTAGTGAGGAGTTTATGGATTGTTGTAGTAAGGATCAGCTTTTTAAAATTGCAGAAGAATATGAGCTTGATTTAAGCAATGTTAATGATAAACGAAGGAAAGACACTGTTAAGGCATGATTGGACTGCTGCTGTTTGAGAAAGGAGTGCTAGTTTCTAAGGAGGAGAAATCAGGTAAGTCCTTAGCAGTACAGCCATCAGAATCAGAATCAGAATCAGAATCAGAATACTTTATTGATCCCCAGGGGGAAATTACTTTTAGTTACAATAACAACTCCCACTCAAAGTGTAAAAGTAAAAAGAGCAAATAGTCAAGAAAAATAAAGAAAGGAATATAAATATAAATATAAATATAAATATATATAGAATAAAAAGAAAGAAAAAATATATGTACAAGTGCAAACATGGACAGGAGTTATTGCACTATAGGTTATTGCACATAAGTATGGTATTGAATATGGATTATAATGTTCCGTATATGTTCCGTTCCGTCTGCACACTTAACTTTTGAGCAGCAGAAAGGGTTGCTGTTGTTGCAGTTTTCTCATGAGAAAGAGAAGCAAATGATTGAGATGGAAAAACATAAATTGGAGATTGAGAAACAAGTTGCACTTGAACGTTTGTAGTGAGAGACAGAACAGGCCAAGATACTGCTAGGTTGAGGTTGGTAAGAGAGGGCAAGTTGTCAGGTGAGGAGTTGAGAGTGGAGGAAGGTCCAGGTTTGCCACAGGGTTGCCAGGTCTGTGAGACAAAAGCAGCCAAACAGCAACTCAAAACCAGCCCAAAACCCGCCCAACCTGGTATAAAAAGGGCCCAAAAATCACCCCAATACCAGAACTCAAAATATGCCCATAAAAATCCATATATGTTGCTTTTAAAATCCAACAGCATTGCTATAATTGCAAAATGCACTATAATATCTATAAAATAACACCATAAACATTAAAGGCAATTTCCCGAAACAGTTCTTTCACCTATTTAATTTACAGTATATCAGAACTTAAAATATAATATGGGATACCTTACTTCAGCTGACAGGCACTGGGCGCCAGTGGTGCTGATGATGTGATTGGTCATGTGCTGAGTGGCCTCACACAGCATTGGCATATTATTTGTCTGTGGAGCATGTGACATATGTGGATAGTTTATATGCTGATCTGGCCCAGAGTCAGTTTGACAGGATTTGGGTATAAACATTGGTCATTCAAAATATGAATCTTTATTCATGACTGCCCAAGCCCAACCCGCGGACAAAATTTGTTACCCGCGGCAACACTTAAAAAGTAGCCCAATTTGGCGGAAAAAAACGCGGACTTGGCAACCCTGGTTTGCCATCACGTTCACCTGATTTTGTTAATAATTTGCGCCTCTTACCTAAATTTAATGAGAGAGATCCAAATATTTTTTTTCTGTATTTGCGGAGGCTAGAAATTGGCCAGACTCAGAACAAACTTTGTTGTTCCATGTGTATTGTCAGGTAAAGCACAGGAGGCATATGCGTCTTGAAGTGGTGACAAATTATAAATCTGTTAACTCTTTCCCCCATAAAGACGACATTTGACGGCCCCCCTGTACCCTTAATGACGAGTTTTGACACCTCCGCTAAATCAATAAAGACGTCATTTGACGACCATAAGAACAGGTCCCGGTTTTTTAGACGTACCAAAGGATGTGATAGGTGGGGGTGACCACAACCCATACTAGGCCAACCAATAGGATTAAAGGATACATTTTCGGCGGTTTTACCCAAAGTTAGTCGAAGTGGTGATGATTGTATATACCGGGAAAAACGGTTCACGCGCGGCAGCGCTAGCCATGGAAAATATCAGTGCGCGGGTTTAATAGTACTCTGCGTTCCAAATCGCATACTTATACTTTTTACTTTTAGTATGTACTGCAGCTGCCCTTACAAAGTATGTAGTTTAGTATGAAATATGCATGCATATGCATACTATTGGGACACACTACATACATCATCCCTGAAGTCCGGCCCTCTCGCTCACTTCCTCCGCCGTCTGTAGCGGCAAATTTGAATGTTGTTGTCAAAATGCCAGTGCTGTTTCATACTGCGCTGTCCTCTGTCATATTTATTATCTGCTGTCTTCCTGTCGCTTCTGGGACACTGAGTGAGTTTTGTGCGATATGTGTTTTTTGTTGTCGTCCGAATGTGGGCGTGGCCTGTACACGCAGTGCGACGTAATGTCCGCTGCACAAAGGATTGTGGGTCAGAATGGCCAGAGCAGCATGCTGAAATCCATACTGCGAAATCTGACCGGATATAGTAGAACATCCTGGTACTCTTGGCATACTGCATCTGACATACTATGTATTGGGACACACTAAATCTTTTTTTCCCTACTAAATAGTATGGTAGTATGAGTACTGTGTGGTGAGAGCGAGCTGGGGACACACTGTCTAGTGACGTCATCAGCCGGGGACTCCTTTTAATGACTGAGTTGATTCAGGTGTGACTGATTGAGTGCGGGGGGACAAACAATAAAAGACAAGCAGAGGCTGCATTTTGGTAGTGATGGCGAGATGAAGCTTCATAAAGCTTTGAAGCTTTCCAGCCAATTGGTTCGCAAAAAGGTTCATTTCTCAAGGCTTCATGCACACACAAACCCCCCTGCTGGTGAAAAACTATGGAAGCCCTAAAGGGCCATACATACATATATTTTATATCCTCCGTTTTCCCGTGATAACGAGATACTTCCTCTGTTATCTTGTGATAACGAGATAAATTTCCTCTGTTATCTTGTGATAACGAGATAAATTTCCTCCGTTTTCTCGTGATAATGAGATATTTTCCCTCCGTTTTGAATGAATGAATGAAACGTGATAGGCCTGAGATTTCCATCATACGTGACATGTCATGCTGACTGACGTCTCCTTGGACACCAATGTAGGTAACAGTAAGCCTAGTTCTCTGTTTATTTGTGTTTTGTTTGTGTTTTGTGCAATGAATGAATTAATGTAACAACAGATGGTTGTCACTTGATGGCTCGCTAGTGAGGTCCGTTTTTTAAGCGATAATAGCCTACTGACACAATAAAACTTGCGTGCAGCGTGCATATCAGTCTGCTCCTCTCACTCAGGAGAAACTGGACACTCCGTTGGTCACCCACGTTTAGCTTCTCAATGGATACTGTGTTGTGTATTGATGCCTAACGTTACGTGAGCATGCTGGCTTTTAGCTCTCATTTAGTTAACGTAACGTTCGTAACGTGAGCCTCCCAGCGCTAACACTTATGTCATTAATTCAGCTGCGCCAAGATGGATGATTCGTTCGTTGCTGCCTTGAGGAATAGAGGGATACCTGATGCAAACCTTGAGAAAATGTCGCAGGACAAGGTAAATAACATCAACACAACACAATAACAACACTTCCCAACAAGCTATCATGATATTGGACCAAGGGATGCCCTGGACGGCTAGTTAAATATGATGTTGATGATGAATTTGTTAATTAAAAGATCATCTACTTACCTGATGTTTCTGTAAGAGAAATATTAATAGATGAGAAACATTTTTACTTACCTGGTGAAGCTGTAAAATGAGTAAGACTGATGATAAAGGGGAAATTACCTGCTTTGATAAGGGAATATTTGTTGTCCTGGTAAATTGGGTGTGTTGTTGTTATGTGCAGCGAGCTAATTTCTTTTTCACTGTTCAACGATTATCTACAAGACAGCCAATAGTCAAAAACAGTTTAATACAGTTTTGCAGTTAATTGAAGAAAAAAAGGAAACATGTAAATATTGCATGCCCTACATCAGTAAGGATGCTGTCATTATAGAAAGAGAAAGACATATTTCTGTTTTGTTTTCTTTTTCTCACATAGCCTAAACTAAATCCTGGTAACTGCTGACAACCCGCATTGCCCCTTAGATATAAGTGATGAAACTGCTATTTAAATGTGACATGTTTTAATTGGAAATTCTTATAATTGGAAAATACTGTATCCCAACAAAATAGTAATGAAGATCCTTCTGAAAACACATTCCCTAAGAATGTGAATCTTGCCAATGGGTTGTGAAGATACCCCTTATTGGTCTACATTAAAGGAATAGTTCACTTAAAAACTCACTTTATGGCCAAAAGCAGCCCCTTTCAATGGGGTCCAGCCATTGAATTGATGAAGACAATGATGTTGTAACTCTGTGAATATTATGTGGATTGAAAATTTTCAGTTGGCTTTTGACTGACATGGAGCAACCATGCCATAAAGTGAGTTTTAAAGTGAACTATTCCTTAAGACAGTAACCTAACCATTTTTAGGTTGAAGATCACCTGTCTTAATCTCATATTAATATTGATACTAATGAGTTTTTTGTTGTTGTTTTTATTACCCTGGCAGGTGGACCAAGATGTTGTGAGGATGATGGATGAGGAAACCCTGTCAAAGTACATTCCTCATTTTGGAGACCGTATGTTTGCCAAAAATTGGACAGGCTCAGCCTCAGCAGAAGCTGGGAGCAATGCAGATAAGAAAAAGAAACTTATAGAACGCATACGAGCTAAAATGAAACTTCCAAGCTCTGACCAAGCAACAACAAGCTCATCAAATCATACTTGCTCAGGACTTGGTTTGGGAAACAAGAATGCTGCACGAAAAACAAGAAAAATAGAACTGGGTTGGATGAATTATCAAGATGGTCATTTCAAGCAGGTTAGAAGACCAACTGGTGGGGGCACAAGAGACATCATTGTCAGGAAAGATGACACTTTGAACAAGATTCTAGCAGATGGGAAGAAAATATTCTTTCCCAAGGGGAAATCGCCGAAAGGAAGAGCTGAGGACTTTGACTTTACACTTTGTGTTATGGGCTCAGAGGAGCCCTTAGATGGCACTCTCACAGTTGGAGCGTTGTATGATACAACTCATCATAAAATACTCAGGTTGTACATTTGTTCGAAGAAAAGACAAAGTGATGATTCAGATTTAAGTGACTCATCAGCACAAGCCACGTCACCAGAGAGATCCCAGGCAGCAGAGGCTCCCACCTCACAGGATCTTTCTTCCAAATCTCCCTCTCATACCATGTCACATGAGTGCTCTTGGAGCTCTCCATCCTCTCTGTCCTCGGACGGGCCTTTGTCTAGCTCCAGTCCTTTAATGCATGCAGGTGTACCATCAACCTTGATTTCTAATTCAACCCCAACTTCTCAGACATCTCAACCATCTATGACCCAGACATTTAATCTATCTCCTGATAATGAAGTTATTTTCCTTGATGATGATGGAAACATTTCCTTGGATGTTCTCTGTGACACACTGATTTATCAGCCTCTCCATGCTTCTGAGCAGCAGGCATCAGATAATGTCATTGAACTTCAAGTGGATTCCAACACTGCCTCCAGAACCATAGATTGCAGAATAATCCAGCAAGTGACAGAAATCGAGAATCCTGAACCCATGACTGAAGTTCAAAGTTCCAACCTTGTGCCCACAAACAGTGAATGTGAGACCTCTGTTGATAGTCAGTCAGCACCACTTGAAGTCATAAATCAGGAAGCAAGTTCAAACCACATCTCAACAACCAGCTCATCTGTAAATTTCTATGACAATCCAGAGAACATCGTTGAGAAGCAGACCATTATTATTCGCAAAGTGCATTGTGTTTCTGACATGATTGAGGCATTTTCAGATGAGAATATACTAGATGCCAACATTGGATTTAGGCGTGTGCTGGAAAATGGTGAGTTGGAGAATGGAGTTGGAAGTGGGCTTGTTATGGACTGTCTCACTGATTTCTGGAGCAGTTTCTATGTATCAAGAACCTCTGGAACCACGTACAAGATCACCACATTGCATCATGCCTTTCAAGAAAGGGAGTGGAAAGCTGTTGCCCGTATTCTGGCCTTTGGATGGCAGAGATTTGAATACTTACCAGTTCAGCTGGCTCCGCCATTTCTTAATGAAGCCCTTTCCATATCTTCAAAAAACTGTAGCCTTATGGAGGCATTTTTCAAGTATATCAGCCCCACTGAGAAGGATGCTCTTAAAGAGGCTTTGGCTGATTTCAAGGGAGGTGATATGGAAGAGCTTCTGACCATTCTGAGCAGTCACAACTGCACTACTCTACCAACAGAACAAAATTTACCAATATTGTTGGAAGGAATCGCACACACAGAGTTGGTACAACAGCCATCATTTATAATAAAGTGCTGGAAGCCAATCCTGGAAACTATTGGAGAGTCTTTGAGTGGTGGAGTGCTGGACAAGATCCTTGCTGATCTTCAACCAAAGGCAAGAAGTATCACAAAATACATTCAGTTTCCAAACTAAATGTCACCAGCAGAGAGGACCACCTCTCTTCATCTTCTGAGATTCATCAGAGAAATTGATCAGAGAGAGATTGGACAGTTCCTTAGGTTCTGCACAGGGTCTGACCTTTTTCTGTCAAAAACCATCAAGGTTACATTCACCGCCATGTCTGAGTTCTCCAGAAGGCCTGTGGCCCACACCTGCACTTGTGGACTGGAACTTGCATGCAACTACAGCACTTATTCAGAATTCAGGTCAGAGTTTCTGTCTGTGTCGCAGAGCGGAATATGGTTGATGGATATGGACTAAACATGGAAGGCTATGTGAAGTGAAGAAAAGACCCCAGAATGGTCATGGTTGTGATGTTCTTAAGAAATTGCACTTATCTTTAGCAATGAACCTGCACATGTATACATCCATCAGGGAGCATAATCATAGATTAAACCACACAGTCAGCCACTAGGTGTCAGTATTTCATTTACAACAGTGTCATGAGGACCATAAATGCTATGTATGTACAAACATTACACTAAGTATTTCAAAGAATGCAACATATTGTTCTGAGAGGAGCAATGTTTTGTTTGTTGTGATTTGTAAATGTTGTATTTCTGGAGCATTTTGTATACAGTATATTTGTTTAGCATAGACACATGAGATCACTTAGATGATTTGAGTGTGTTTTCACTACAAAGGTGGAACCGTGGCTTCACCAAAAGCCAATAATGTCCTAATAACTTCAAAAAGTTAAATGCTTGAAGATACCTAACTTTACTTTACAGAGATAGTGCATTTTGATACATTTTGCAGTTTTGCACAAAAAGTTGAAGTTGTTTACAGAAGGGTTAAGAAACTTACAAGTTATTTTTGACTGAACCTATAATGTACCAGATAGCAAAATCTGAAGCAAAGTGATGCATTTATGTTTTTATTCACATGCTGGGCCTTTTTGTTGTTTTAAACTGTTGAATTTTACCCAGAGGCACTGTTAGAGAATTACAGGTTCATGACTGTTGCATTAAATCATTCTTAAATGTATTTTCATGCCTGCCATACCACAGGTTTTGCTTCATGTGCACTGCAAAAACTTAACTTCTTACAATCTTATTCCTTAATAATTAATTTTTGACTAGACAAAAAAGACAAATATTCTTGAGTTTTTGCAGTATGAGATGTTGTGATGTAGTGGAAGGAAAAAAAATCACAGGAAATATTTTTGTATTGTAATTATTTTTGTACGTTATTTTTGTATTCACATATTTTGCATTAAACCGATTATTAAATCTAAATATGATGTTAATCTTCTCATTTCACAGTCAAATCATATTTGGTGAGACAACAACATCCAACATCCAAGACAACATGGCAGTTTCAATTTTACAAAACACAATTTCAAACCAAACCACTGCTTCTACTGCAATAAACTACATCAAGCCGATAATACTTATGTACTTTTAATGAAGGAGTACAGTATTTTTACATTGCTGTATTGGTACTTTTACTTATGGGACTGAATACTTTTTCCACCATTGCTCAGAGGTGACAAGAAATTTCTCTGCCCTTCCATCCTTGGATCTGACTAATCATCTGGCTCTGACAGCTGTGCTCTTATCAAGGGCCTCAGCAGTCTGTACAGTCTGGTAGCTTCAACAGCATTATGACCTGGCTCAAGATTATGCTCTTCCATTGTCAAAACACAGAGCTCATGAAGGTCTGAATCACAGGTAATGTCAGTTTTCCAAAGGCAAGCATCCTCTTCCAGAATGATGTCCAGTCTTTCATAGTCCACTGGATGGAGGTAATCCCGTGCCTGGTAAAGCTCTGGTGCATGATACATGAGGAAAGGTTTTCCATGATACAAGTCACGGCCATTTCCACCTGGCTGGATCCGATGGGTTTTCCACATTGTCACCACAGTGTCTAACTTCTCCTGTAAAATAAAACACAAATTGAAATTAAAACTGCAAACAGCGTTGGACGGGCCCTCGACATGTGACATGTAATAAGAAGAAGAAGAAGAAGAAAGAAACGGTACAATAACAATAGGGCTTCGCGCTGTTGCAGCGCTCGGGCCCTAAAAAAACCTTACAATAACAATAGAGCCCTCTCCAAGAGAGGCGAGGGCCCTAATAAGTTGCTCAAATGGAGATGTCAGCATGTCAACATCAAGCTATCAGTACCATTCAATAAATGCAAATAATGTTAATTACCGGCAACTCCATTACATTCATAATTACTAGCAATATTATCATTTTGCATATGACATTCATTGTGTGTGTGTGTGTGTGTGTCTGAGAGAGAGAGAATGTACGTGTGTGTGAGAGGGAGAGAGACAGAGAATGTGTGTGTGTGTGAGAGAGCGAGAGAGAGAGAGGGAGACAGAGAGCATATTCCAGTTGCCGCGGCGCAGTTACCTTAACCGGAATATTGAGCCGAACCGGAATATGGTGTGCATGTAAACATACTCAGAGAATGTGTGTGTGTGTGTGTGTGTGTGTGTGTGTTTGTGTGTGTGAGTCAGTCAGTGTGAGAAAGAGGGAGAGACGTTACCTGAATGACATCAAGGAAGCAGAACTGAATCAGTCCCTTGTCAACCATATCACCATTGAAGTTGCCCATAAAGCTGAAGCCTTGATAACCGTCTTCTTAGATGACGCACACTAATATGTAAATTATCTGTAATAGCAAGGCATAAAGCTATTTCAGCCTGTGTCAGGCCTTGATTAAACAGATAAGTGATACGGTGATCGATATTCTCCTGCTCCTCTGACATTGCTACACTGACTGATGTTTCCTGCAATGATTTAACAAACTAGACAATCGCTTTGTTTTCTCGAGATCTCGATTTAATTATCTCATTATCACAAGAAAACGGAGGAAAATTATCTCGTTATCACGAGAAAACGGAAGAAAAATATCTCGTTATCACGAGAAAACGGAGGAATTATCTCGTTATCACGGGAAAACGGAGGAAATAAAATATATGTATGTATGGCCCTTTAGGGCTTCCGTAAAAAACTGCAACACAGGCAGATTTCTTAAAGGTCATTTCACCTACAGTATTTGTGATACACTCGTGGCTCTCTTGCAATGGTGCGGGCTTCATATAGGCCTAGTATTTCATGTATGGTTCATGGATTCATTCAAATAAATATAATTTCTATTGCTTCGTGTATATGGGTGTGTAACGTGGCAAACCAATGAAGTCTAATGTTAACTGTCAAATGCTTGTCAATATATAATTTCTGTTGATATTTGAAGAAATCATATAATAATGACAGGGGGACAATTGTATTATAAAACTGTTGTAGTGTTAACAAGGCAGGGGATGGTGATTGTGCTTATGAACATGGAGGAGGCCAGTGAATATGCTTGTGCAACTGATGTGGGGTCACTTTATTCATGGATGAGGTGTTGTTGTTCTACCCCAGCTCTTTGGCACACAACAAACACTTCCCTTCCCTGCCAGACACGCCAGGGTCCCCCTTGCTGAAGTGCCCCTCAATCTTCCTCCTGTATGCCACCTTTGCCTCTTTGATTCCCGTCTTTAAGTTGGATCTGGCAACACTGTATAGTTCCGTGTTACCAGAATGGAGGGCTGTGTCACGATCCCTCAGCAGCAACTTAACATCTCTGTTCATCCATGGTTTGTTATTTTGATAACATCTAGGGCTCTAGTTTCCCAGCGCAGTGCAGGGTGGTGCAGTGAGGTGAACGCCCCGCAGGGCTAATTTCGAGCAGCGCAACCCAAGGTGCGCTCAGTTTGGTAGTTTGGCAGACCGAGGTGCGCTGAGATGGGAGTGGCGTTGCAGCAGGGGGAGGTGTCGACAGATTCAGTTTGGTGCAGTGACAGTTTCGTGCCAAAAGGCTTCGCCAAGGTGCGCTCAAAGCTCGCCATCTGAAACCACGTCTACTTTCAGTGCAGGCGGAGTGCAGCCGGTGTAGTGGAAGTTTGGCTGACCGGCACGCAGTGTACACATGTCACCACAACCTCACAGGCAGGTGTCCAGAATGTCAGGCACATTAACAATGCAGTAAATACCTACAAAAACCACTATTCAATGCTACTATCTCAATCAGCACATACATTTATCTCCATATCGACTGTCCCATCACAACTGATGTCAGATCAAAGGAGATTGGCACCGTTTGGCAGCGTAATGGAAACCCAACCTGATCACCTGTCAGTCAAACAATGTATCCAGTACGGTGATGTCTGTTTTCCAGTCATGGTGTCTGGCGCTGCTCCTGTTAACTACACAGTTTTTCTTCTTTATATATAAATATTCCACACAAATCAAAAATGTAAAATGCATCAGTTCCTTGCCAGACACTGGGCGTTTAGAACAGCAAATGTAAAAGATTTCATGAACCGGATTTTGTTTTAATCTCTAGTGTGTTGTTACATCAGTAAGTGATGGAGTCGAAAGTTGCAAAACAAACATACATTTATATGAAGATGGCAAGGCATGTCCTTTGAGGTAAAAACATTCATTAAAAATAGGGGCTTCACAGTTAAATTTATATTTGCTCGTAAAAATCAATAACTTTAACAGACGGTGACAGAGCTGGAAAAAAAGAGATGTGAGGCAGGCAGGTAATGGAAAGACAGGGGACTCAGGAAAACGAATGTAAGGATAGATGCATGGATGGATGGATGGGTGGACAGATGGATGGCAGGTAGCTCCAGCAACATTTCAGCAGCCAAGACTGGCCTCACTGTCCTGAGTGTGTGATGCGGCTGCTCTCTTCCTCCATGTCAACTGTGTAAACTTTCATTATGCCTTCGCGCAGCGCATTTTAAAGGCGAGGACAGGGGCTCATTTGATTGGTTTAAAGTGAATCGGCTGTGTCAAACCCACTTTGTCAATCTTGCAAAATCCACCTGGCCACACCCAGTTGGCGAAGCGCAGGTGCACTGGTCCCCCACCTCGCCCAGTCTGCGAAACTAGAGCCCATGGTCTGCTTCTCAACAGTGACATTATCAATACAAAAGGATATGTAATGCAGAAGTCAAGTTCCTGTTGTGAAAAAAGTCCAGTCTGTATGCTCAAAGCAGTGCTGCAGTTATAGGGTGGCATCAGCTGGCCAGAACTTTGTGGTTCTCACTACAGGTGTTTTGACAACAGGTCTGTAAGCTGGGGAGAACAAAAGGGAGAGGTGGTTGGACTGGCCAAGGTGGGGGAGGGCAGAGACTTAATATGCTCCCCTAACATTGCTGTACACATGATCCAGTGTTTTGCCATCTCTAGTTGGACATGTAACATGCTGATAGAAATTAGGGAGAACAGTCCACATGTTTACATGGTTGAAATCCCTGGCCATAATAAAAATCCCATCCGGGTGCGCAGACTGAAGATTTCCTATTGTTTTTAGCAGGATGCTCAGGGCTGCGTTAGTATTAACACCTGGTGGGATATTGACTGCAATGACAGAAACAACAGTAAACTCATGCAGCAAGTAAGAGGGTCGGCATCTCAGGGTAATAAACTCCAGATCTGGTGAGCAGTGCCTTTCAGTCACTGTGGCGTTTGAGCATCATCTGTTGTAGGAATAGATGCCCCCCCCCTCCGCCAAACACAAACCACAATGGGGAGAGCAAAGCCGCTGCATGTGTCTGCGCTGCCATTACATGTTACAGATGGGTTTGTTTCATATGCTGGTTGTGACGTTAAAGTACTAGTTCGGATTTTGAGGGACACTGCTGCTGGTGTCTTGTATATTTGTGAGTCTGTTTTGCCATTTTCTGAGAAAACTGATACTGGTGATAAGATCCTTATGAGAGGAATGGGGATGGAGGTGTTGCCTGTCCCAGTGCATCAAATGAACTTGGACTGTGAATTGGTGCAGGGGAGGGTGCATGTTGGAGTTAGGCCAGCATTACCAACATGATTTTGGGGAACAACTTGGCTGGTAGTTGAGTTTGGGACTCAGTGCCACCACCACCAGTTGTCGCTCTGTCTCCTGCTAGATCAGAAGAACTTGATGAAAGTGCTGTGCGGTTTCCTGATGTTTTCCCTGTCTGTGCAGTTACACGATCAAAGACTCAGGCGGAGTCTAAGGGGGTAGATGGGGAAGGTGAGACTGTCTTGCCATGTTTGCCTGAGTTTCCTTTGTTGGTATCTCACAGTGAGTTACAGAGTGAACAGAGGGCTGACCCATTGTTGAAGGAGCTGTTTTGGTCTGTACAGTCAGCTAGATAGATAAATAGATACTTTATTCATCCCGAGGAAAATTCACATGGAGTAGGACGGAGCTGCTGGAAAGGCTGCTACTCGCGTCTGTGCTGGACACGCTGGTGAGGTCAAAAGTGTGACATGTGGTTACTTTGTTCTGGATGGGATTTTGATGAGAATGTGGTTGGCCCATGATGAGGATTTTGTTGGGATCCCATTTTTCAGTTTGTAATTCCATCCAATTTTCGAAAGCACGTGCTAAAGCTTGCTCATTAGGGGTCAGGTCACTTGGGTGTCCAGAAAACTTATGATAGGATTTTGCCACACTTCTTTTGGCCATGACTAAAGAAGGATGTTTCTTAGCACATTAAAAACTGTAGCACTTGTCGGCTAACAGGTAAGCCCAATCAAGTCATTAAACGAGCTCCATTGCAGCCTCTTCCGGCTATTAGTCAGCCATTTGAGTACCTTATTGATTGTGTAGGCCACTGCCCCGTTCCAGATCTGGCAGTCAGTATTTGTTGACTATTATGTGCCATAGCACTTGCTAGCTGGCCGCTTATCCATTAAGGGCAATAATTGCAAGGTCTGTGGTTAAGGCCTTGTAACAATTTATACCTGTGTTTGGCATCCCCACAATTATTCAGTCGGATCAGGGGTCTAATTTTCCTTCTCACTTGATGGCCCAAGTTAGTCCATGAGCCAGACCACCGATCACAACCGAAAAGGTGGGAAATTTCTAGTTGCTTTTTTCCTCTTCCTATATATGTCAACATTATTTATTGGCATGATAGCCTTTGCAGACTGGCAGCTTAGTGATGGTTATCATGGATTGAATATATGGACCCCTGTAGCATTAACCAGAGGACTTACTTTTGAAACAATAATTAGAAAAAAGAACAAGAACAATACAGACCAAGATCCTTCTTATGTGACAAAGAATGTGAAGCACACTAGTAGCCTACAGTATTTCAAACATGAGAGTTCAATCCCTACTCAAGGTCATTCCTCACTTTCAGAGTCAGTCAGGTCTGCATCTGTGATCAACATGTCAAGGTCATCCTCTTGGGGTCGATTGCTCTCACCTGCAGTCGTAGATGCAAGCTCCCAGTGTTAGGACCCGATTCTTTTGTTGAATGCCCAAGGACAGACCGGAGTCAATCTTCAGCTTCTCAGATATAATATTTATTTGGTCACATGTAAAGCAAAGCAGCGCTGGTCTCAGTGTGACAGAGCTCTCGCAGGATCTCAGTCAGAATGAGTGTCGATATCAGGAAATGATACATATTTATGTTCTTGGGCTTGGGCCTGCCCCGTACATAGGTTGGACTTTAAACGCAACCGAGAGTAATTGGCCAGTTACCGGACATGGACAGGCCAACCACTGTCCATGCCTTGATCTCGGAATGTATGATGCTATGTGTATGTATGTTGATTGGGCGTGTATCTAATGCAATAGACCTAACAAATAAGATAAGAGAAAATATGTCTGGTTCCAGCTTTGTTTACCTTCTGCTAATAGCCAAGCTGTTCTGAATAATACAAGAAGCATTGAACTTTAACATGCATTGAATACTGCAAGAGACATGAACTATAAGGCCAATTATAACACCAGAGTGCCAGTGCATGAGCAGTGGCTTGAAATGTACCAACCTGTGCAAGTTGCAAACATGTAACAATCGATTTCTGCCAATGCAAAATTTCAATAAAGAAGGTTTTAACAGCCACAAATATGATCTGGGCAACCAACAATACCATTGTTTCAGTTCTCTTATATCTTGAGAATATATTGGATTGATTTAGGCAGCCAGAGTAGTCCACAAGAAGTCAACAAACCTCATAATACCAAACATGTACTATACGAAGTCCTCTGATTTCTGCTGTAGGGGTCCATATATTCAATGCATGATAACCATCACTAAGCTGCCAGTCTGCAAAGGCTATCATGCGAAAATGTGAACTACAGATGTGTAGCAAGTCAAAAAAACAAACTAGAAATTGCCCACCCGTTCGGTTGTCAGGGGTCAATTTTGGGGTCTTGGCTCATGGACTATGCCATGCAATCGGTTTGCCATGCTCTTAAAATATGACTATGAGGATGAGGATGAGAAGATAGGCGAGGAGGACAGTAAAGGAGAGAAGGAGAGGAGAGAAGAGAAGAGAGGAGAGGAATGGGGGAGGAGACAGGGTAGGAGAGGGAACAGACAGAATAAAGAAAAAGGAGAACTGAGACAGTGACAAGAAGAAAGGTAGAGAAAGGGGGGATGAAAGGGAGGTGGGAGGGTCTGTCTGTTAGGGAGGGGTAGCAGACAGTTGTTGCAGCTCATTACACAGACATGAAATCTTCAGGTGACATAACAAGAAAGACTGAGATGATTTTTAACAAATTTATGAATTTAAATTTGTAATAGATGAAATCAGTTCAAATGAAAATGTTTTCTCTACAGTGTTTAGTGGCACAATGTTCCACATTTTTGAATGATTTTTCTTGAACTGAAAAATACGCATTTTTGCACTGACAAACTGTGGTGTCGTGTGCTTCATCCGGTGGTGTGACACAATATCACTCGGTGTGACATTCACATTGTGACAATGAAAAGGCTTTGTTAGTGATGATTCCTAAAAATCAGTAAGTTAGTATTAGCAAGAGTCAAGTTTTTTTTTTTTTTTTTTTTTTTTTTTTTTTTTTAATTTTATTTTAACAGCATTTGTCAGAATCTAAAGTACACCAAGAGGCTGAGAAGGCTATTGAATGACACTAAGATGACACTCTGTCCTTGAGAATTACAGAAAATAGAACAGCCAGAGCTGTGCATCCAGTATTTTGCTAAGAAAGCAATATACATTTGTGTATCATAACAGGAACTTCTGGCTTGATGTTCATCTCTTATCCCAGTAGACCTATTTCTTTGGTTTATAGTTATTGCTATTTTTGTTTTTTAAACTGGGACAAACATAGACTGTGTATCATTTTTAAACACATCTATGACTATAACTATGGCTGTTGTAGTTATTTAATTTTGCATTACTGTTTATTAGAAACAATTGCTGCCAGTTTAGAACATTAAGTGAGTCCCTAAGTCCAAACCAAATCAGCGCATTTACTCCACCCACTGAACGGCGCTGTTCAATAGGGCTCAGTCGTAATAGTACTAACGAAGAAGAAGGGGGGAGAACCCGGATGAGTGGTACATAATGCGAAACGGGCCTCTATTCGTCCTTTTCTTTTAGCGTTAACCACGTTGTTGGTGTCTATTCCTGGCTCACCGCTGTTCGCTTGATTTTCTTCCGAATAAGTCGGCCAGGGTTAAAAGTAACCAATAATGGTAAGTGCAGCTTGGTCATAGCTGTAAAAATTGTTGTTTTTAAGGTTCAGTGTACAGTTGCGATTATCTAGTCTTCGAACAGCTACAGAGGCGGTATGCTAGCCGTATGTTGCCAATATCCCTCCAGACAGTATTTCAAATCCCGACTGTTATGTCTACCTGCTTTTCGCTGATGAAAGCTGCCTGGCGGCATGTGAAAGCCCATATTAATTGTTAGACTGTCCTCAATTCGTCATACGCTTACCACCACCATTTATTCTAAAGTTCACAGCTACGTCTTGAAGAAGTAGCTTCAGCTGCCACACCTAAGCAAACTCACCGAACAGTTTTATAGAGTGAGTTCTTAACTCTAAACTTATAAAAGTTTGGACTACCAACGTTATAGCTTCCATGATTCGTTTAAGGTCCCTGGCCGTTTCATTGGGAATAAGGTAGCATGCTGAAAACTACTTTTGAGTCGAGAGCAGGTCTGCTAACATTAGCTGAACACGTGGTGTCCCCTACTATGACGATACAAGAAGTCACATTGCATCCAGGAGCATGCTTTACACACTATACGTTGTTCTAAGCAGTCAGTAAAGACGTCATTGTAGTGAAATGTTGACTTGGAGATGCGGCGCCTGTTAATAAACATTAGCCGCTGTTGATGCTCCTGTGGTGCTCTGACGCTTCCAATCGACGTAGGGACTAAATCAGGGGTGTCAAACTGGTGCCATGGAGGGCCAAGAGGCTGCAGGTTTTCATTCCAACCAACAACTCCTCCAGGTGATTTCACTGATCACCCTACCTCCAAACAGAGAGGCGGGACTAATCAGTGAAATCACCTGGTGGAGTTGTTGGTTGGAATGAAAACCTGCAGCCTCTTGGCCCTCCATGGCACCAGTTTGACACCCCTGGACTAAAGTCAAATCAAAATGAGAACCACGAGTGTAACTAAATTTAAGTTTAAAATCGAAGTGTCACAACATGATTTATCTTTAGATATGTAGCTAGAAGGGTGCGGAAATGGTTATCGCACCAAACAATCTTGAATCTGGCTAAATGTTTATGTTAGACTAAAATTAAGTGGAGATTATCTTAAAGGGGAAAAGTAACACTTTTGTACAAACTAACATGATGTTGTTTTTGAATATCCGGAAAATAGGACTGCTGAACTACCTGTCACACGTATTGATGAATTATTCAACACTTGGCATTTTTTTTTTTTAATGAAATCCAAAGCAGTACAGCTACATCAGTTTGTTCTCGGCCTACAACTATTTTCATTGTCAATAGTTTTTTTTTTTTTTTTTTTTTTTCATTTTGGTTGTCAAATCATTTAGTCTGTACTGTGTAGTGTTAAAAATAATTATAAAATAATAAAGTAAGCCAAAAGTGGTGTCTTCAGATTGCTTCCCAAGTCTGACTAGTACCCAAAAAAACAAGGTGTTAAATTTATGATATAAACAGAGACTAGTAAGAAAATATTTCAGCTGCAGTCAGCAAATGTTTGGGATCTTTATGTGATAAATGACTAGAATATACATTTTCTGTCTGACGAATCATTTCAGTTTGTTCAGGTCAAGGAAATGTGATTTTGGAAAAGGGGTTTCAGCTTTTTGATAAATGTCCTGTTACTTGCACAAACGCAGGCTTTCAAGGACAGTGGGAAAGCTCCTGTTGAGACCGAGGTGGCCATCCACCGCATCCGCATCACTCTGACCAGCCGCAACGTCAAATCTCTGGAGAAGGGTAATGAATTAATTTCAGAATAGTAAACTGTGGAAATAGTTTGAGTACTGACCTGAGCTATGAGGATAGAAATATTATATTGATTAACCCTGATGACTTTATACGCTATTCTGAGCCAGGATTTGAATGTACACTGACCTAGCTGCTAGTTACTAGTTTTGAAAGTTTTTTTGTGACCCTCAGTCTGTGCAGACTTGATCCGGGGAGCCAAGGAGAAGAACCTGAAGGTGAAGGGACCAGTCCGCATGCCAACCAAGGTACTGAGATATATGGATTATTTTTTTTTTATTATTATTGATATATTGGGTGGTGTTAAGGAAGTATTGTCCACATGTGATGGGATGTATATTACCCCTTTTCCACCAAAGCGGTTCCAGGGCTGGTTCAGAGCCAGTGCCTGACTTAGCACCGGTCCTTTGTTTATCCACCACCCAAGCACGAGCTAAACAGGTTCCAAACCAGTTCCAGGCAAGCACCAACTCTGAGCAGGGGCTAAACAGAGCGCGTGGGCCAGAGAAAGAACCAATGACATGACCCACCACGTCATTGGTGGGCGGGGTTACAGACCCAAACGGGAACAGCGAACACTATAAACGTATAGCTAAACATAGTCATTCGTTCCGGCCATGAATACGACTGGTAGCCAGCGATAAATGCGTTTTTTTTGCCTCTGGATTGCAGTGTAGGCTTGTAAAGACACAAGCAGTATTTGCATCACTACGTCCATTTGTCATCCATGTTGGTTATTGTGATTCCGAGCGAGCGTCTCGCACACCCACATCATCATGTTTTACACTGACGTAATGACGTGGGTCTGACTTGGCTGCGGTTGGCTCTTGGCCAGTGGAAAAGCAAGCCGGCTCTTTGTTGGAACCAGTTAAGCAACGGCTCTAGCACCAGGTTCTTGTTGGTGAAAAAGGGGCATATGATGGCCTTGCATGACATTTTTTGTTTTTCTTTGACTCGTGATGTAAATGCTGTTTGAGGTTTTCTGCTCTGATGGAAGTAACACTCTTGTCCCATCCCCTCCAGACTCTGCGAATCACCACCAGGAAGACTCCCTGTGGTGAGGGCTCCAAGACCTGGGACCGCTTCCAGATGAGGATCCACAAGCGTCTGATTGACCTGCACAGCCCGTCAGAGATCGTCAAGCAGATCACCTCCATCAGCATCGAGCCGGGTGTGGAAGTTGAGGTCACCATTGCAGACGCTTAAAGCAAACGAGTAATACAATAAAGAAAGAGAACAAGGAAACAGTTGTGTGATTATTGGCAGTGCTGACACAAGTTGGAAAACATGTAATACTTTGACAATCAAAAAGGCACAACTTCAGTGGAGTACAGTGGTCATGGTGCAGTTAGCATTGGTCATTTGGCTGGTACAGAATAAAATTGCAGTTGTGGCTAGATTGTGGTGTGGTGACAGCACACATTAGTCAGGCTATAAAGTTTCACTAGCTTGAGAAGTGATTTTGTGCTGTGGCTGCTTGCTAGAAGCAGTAATCAACATTAACAGATGCCACCACTTGGTCCAACAATACCCAGTTCCCCTCTAGCAGCTAAGGCACATAGTTACCTCTCCATTCTCACCTGCTTCTTGAATGTTTCTGCAAAAGCAAGTATTGTTAGCCACATTGCAACAGCAATGATACATATAAAAATGGCTGACATTCTGACCATCCTGCTATGTTGATTTCAATTCCTGTTGTATTCCAGCTCAAGTTCTATGGGGAAAAAAGCTTGTAAATATTTGCAGGGTTGGGTTTTGGATGTTGGTGTGACACTGCTAACTGCTTACCCAGGTCTTTGCTGTTGAACATTAGTAAAATAAGGAAAAATGACCTATTGTGAAGTTGTAAAAACAAACACCATACCTGTTGGCAGTACAGAAAAATGTTAAATGGGTTTCAAACAGCATAGGTAAGTTGGGCTGCTGATGGTTAAGGTTTACAGTTGACCCCACCCTAGTCACTTATTGTCAGAGACCAGATTTACCCCGCTTGGGTTCAGGTCTGCTCCGAAGACTGTAGTCCGACATGTTTTCATTCCAAGGTTTTCATTCCTGCATTTTCATGGTTGATATAAAATGGATACCAAGGGGCAACATGAAATTTCTGGAGTAACCACCGATGAATATTACCCCTGTGGTTTGATCTTTGTGCTTACTACACTTTTCACCCCGACACCAGCATCCATGGCTACACTACAGAGCAACTGAACATTGTAGCAGAAAATAAGGATAAACTGATCCACATTACAGTAGTACAACATGTAACAAAGGGGAAAAAAACTGATGTAGTTGTGTTCTGTATGAAAACATGTAAAAAGAAAATGGGAGAAAAAAAAATACAAACGTGTATATTTGCAGTGTATGTCTTTCAGAAATGATATCCACATCAAAAAACGACTAATGGGGTGGGAAAAAAATTAGACATTGGAAACAAGCACTAAATTTGCTGTAAGCCAAAACTCGGATATAAAGCTTCTTGGCTCGTGATCTGAAAGGTAGGCTACTCTCTGTGTGTGTATGTGTGTGTGTTACATGGGGTGTTTGCAGGGACCAAACGTCCATATACATTGGGGGGACATGTCCCCCCCAATATTGCTGGAATATATTAGCAATTCAATAGCAAATTCAATATCTGTCCCCGCCAATGTTGAAATGGTGGTTTTGGCCCTGGGTGTTTGTAAGGGTGAGATATAAGTCAGAGATACTTCTCTTGATTCAATACTTCTTGAATCTCTTGATTCAAGAAGTATTCTGTAGTAAAAATTAAACAGGACATCACACCATTAAAAAAAAAAGCCAGGCAGACTTGGGCTGTGTCTCAATTCAGGGGCTGCAGCCTTCCTCTGAAGGCCATGAAGGCTGAAACAAGCGGACTCTGAAATGGGACGGTCTGGGGTCCGTTTCACAAAGCAGGTTTAGTGAAAACTCTGAGTCTGTTAACTCTGAAATGGGGAAAACTCTGAGTTTTCCGTTTCACAAAGGGAGGTAACTCAAAGCAGAGAAAGAGGGGTAACTAGCCTGTTTCACAGAGGGAGGGAACTGAAGCTCTCGGTCAGTTACCGCAGTAACAGACTCCATGAAACTAACCTGGTCGGGACCAGGTTTTTCTGCAGGCTGCAGATATATCCGCCCTCTTTCAGCCACACACCGTATTTAACTTCCTCATTCATTCAGTCAACAGGCGAGTTTTGGCGTTTTGACAACAACATACAAATTTGCCGCTACAGACGGCGGCGGAAGTGAGCAAGAGGGGCGGACTTCAGGGACGATGTATGTAGTGTGTCCCAATAGTATGCATATGCATGCATATTTAATAGGCCTACTAAATTACATACTTTGTAAGGGCAGCTGCAGTACATACTAAAAGTAAAAAGTATAAGTATGTGATTTGGAACGCAGGGTATATGTCTATGGTCGCCACTCTCTCTCTCTCCAGGCACTCTAGAGCACCACAGCTATAAATAGACAGCGTCAATGGAGCCCCGATTTGACGAGTCACCATGGCAGCGGGGAAGCGTCAGGCTGCGTTTTTTACCCCAGTTGAAATGGAAATCTTAATGCATTCATAGAGCGAGTTTGAACATGTTTTTTTTTTTTTTTTTAGCTTGACGTTACACACCGGTACGTCTGCGCTGAATACACCCCAGCTGTTCTGGAACCGAAAACTCAGAGTTTCCTATTTCAGAGTACATTAACTCAGAGTTCGGGGTAAGACTCGGAGTTTGTTGAAGCTGCTTCGTGAAACGGACCCCTGGGGTGCATTCAGCGCAGACGTACCGGTGTGTAACGTCAAGCTAACGGAAACGATAAAGCTTTGAACAACCTGTTGCATTACGCAAGCATTGCAAGTATGGAAGCCGAGAGGGCCATTCTCCTTGCGATTGTAGCCGAAGAGCTGTCTGAGCAGGACATTACTTTACATGGACCATTAATTATAGGGGTACTGCAATACATTCAATGTCCACTATGAAAAAAACTGTTATTGTTAAACACTGTTTCCAAGATTTGTACCATAGGCCTACACAAATGAGTTTTAAGTCATAAGTTGAATAAAAGTTGCCATATTATTGAAAAAACACAAACAAACAATAAACTATGTCTGATTTATCAGCACAGTTAACACATAGGCTACATGTGCTTTTACCTCTTCAAATGATGGGTAACATTTTAAACATAGGCTGCACTAATATAGCGACTTGGAAGCTTGGAAGTTGCACAACTTGGAAGTTGCACAACTGGCATGCGAAGGGCAGGGGGGGGGGGGGGGGGGGGGGGGGGGGTGCTTGAACTGCTTCAACAGTGCCATGACATCTACCCTACACCTCAAAGCAATAATGAAGTTCAAAATATACTACAGCCTAGAGGCTTTTAAATACAAAGTTGTCATACAGAAATTTCACAGACACAGGCATACGATAATAATAATAATAATAATAATAATAATAATAAACTTTTTAGTAAAACTCAAACTCTTTCAGTTCACTGTGTTTTCTAGTAGTTCTTCTAGTTTTCTATTGTTACTTTTCATTCATTCACTGTTCCCTTTGTGGTTTGACTGGTTGTAAAGCATATAGCATAAAATTATCACCCAATTCTGTTTGACCTTGTTAGTCAACTTCACTCCAACTCATTACCACCAATTTTACACTTATTTTTGGAATGTATGGTCAATAGACCTAATTTACATAAAATTATACCTCATTTTTGAGTAAAAATAAGCAGAAATTCTGAATTATTTTGACTATAGTTAAACTCAGGCATGGATCAATTATCGCAGACTGGTATATGTGAAAATGAAATGAAATCATTTCAAATGTTTGGACCACCACCCAGCACCACCCAGTGATGGACGGATCAAATTGACCAGGGAATATCACGGGAGGGGAGAAATTGAAAAAAAAAAAAAAATAAAATAAATAAAAAAAAATCCATAATTCAATGCAAGTAGTGATCATCAATTTTATTTGAAGTGAGTGTCACAGAGAACCATCTGCCATTTTCAGGCAGTTATATGGAAGAAAATCAAATCTTAAATATAAAAGAAAAGTGAACACGGGTCAATTTGACTCAAAGACCACAAAATAGATAGATAGATACTTTATTCATCCCGCAGGAAATTCGCAGTGGTTAACTATTAACATTTAACATAATCAACTTAGCCAAAGCTTCCAAACATATGTTGTCTTCGATCATTGGACTTACAGTGGCAGATGAAGATGGACTCCTGGCTAACAAGCTAAACACCGGTGATGCGCAACGCTTTTCCTCCCCTTTTTTTTCACCGGTGAGCAAGTCCAGGCGCTGTTTACAACCAGATGGAGTGACAGCGGGGACGGCCAATCACAGATTAGCACGAAACGGGAGAGCCAATCGAAGAGCTTGTGGGCGGTCTCAAGGGAAACAGGCTTCAGCTTGAGCGGCCGTTTTCCACTGGGTCCGATATATCTATATCTATATATCTATATCTATATATATCTATATCTATATATATCAATAATATTAAATTGTTACAGAATAATAAGAACTCAATATCCCATGGTTTTCATAATGCCAGATCTCCCACTTATTTGTACTTAAGTAAGTAAGTAAGCCTTTAAAAATGCATCATGTGCATAATAATAGCAATAATACATAAACATAGATGGTAATAAACACTGAGATAAGTAATTTAAAGTGAGCAGAATATTAATAACAATGCATAAATGAAACAAAATTTGCAGCTCTTCATGGTGCTTGTCCAAAGCTGATCTGAAAGCAGCTTCAGGCTTTGCAGGGGAGGCATCAACATCCATGTTGCTCTGAGAGAAACCCTTCAACTGCTGCTCTGCCTGCTCGCTGCACATGGAGGCTGCAGACAACTCTCCTGCTGCTGCTGCTGCTGCTGCTGCTGCTGCTGCACTCTGGATCAGCAACACGCTGAGAAGATGACAAAAGACATGCAGACCTAACAGATTTTAGACTGCAGGGCAGCCCTCTCTCTCTCTCTCTCTCTCTCTCTCTCTCTCTCTCTCTCTCTCTCTCTCTCTCTCTCTCTCTCTCTCTCTCTCTCTCTCTCTCTCTCTCTCTCTCTCTCTCTCTCTCGGGTGTGGGCTTGGTCTGGTCAGGACAGTCAGATTAGATTAGTTCAGATATCAGATATATGTCCCGAAGGAAATTCGTTGTGGGCTAAAAGTGCCAAATACAGCTGCACAACAACAAAAACAACACAGTCATGTTAGGTTGACGGTACTGACAAACGCGTCATATTAAATATAACCCATGAGTTCAGGCTACACAGACGAATTGCTAGGGAAATACAAACCTCTTGTCTCCTGGCAGAGCTCCAGCCGGCTCACCGCGGCTCTGTGGCCGGGCTGTCTAGCTAGTTTCTGGAGCTTCTATAAAGAATTTGAAGTTAGTTACGTCACGCCGCTTTGCATTGTGGGGCGTCTGCGCCATTTTTGAAGGAACGTGAATGTAAACAAAAGGATTGTATTGGGAAAACGAAAAAAAAAAAGAACATGAGAAAGAATAAGAGCTAGGGGAGAGGAACAAGAAGAAAAAGAGATGGAGAAGGAAAAGGCAATTGAAGGAGGACCCTACTTTGACAAACTCAAATTAAACGCGAAGCAAAGGGACACAGAGAAACTGCAAGTTATTAACGGTGTTGATCCATACGTTTTGACGACAGTCTGGCCGTCCAGGAGTCTGTACAGAGATTTTCGTGACGAAGCAGCAAAAGTGTAATTTATTTGATGTCCCACCGCAGCATGCATTTTATTGACATTACTAGGCAGGATTCAAAATGCAGGCTTGTCTGACTGTCTTCACTTCTCTGTACCGAACAGCGGTCGCTTGTGTGACTGGAAGTCGACGTGCGTTCTGAGGTGAAATGCGGGAGCAATGTGTGCATAGAGCCCATCCAGCCGTATGATAGTGATGGGAAAATGAAGCTTCATGAAGCAATGAGGCTTTCCGGCCCATTGCTTTGCCCTAAGGTTCACTACTCGAAGCTTCATTCAGAGCTCACTAGCCCCATCTGCTGCTAGAGTTAAACTATGACAGCCAAGTCATTTAAATAGATTTCAAATGTTAACACAATGACGAGTGCGATTAAGCAGTGACAGAAAATGAATGGATGGATGTTATCACAATATGGAATAGTGTTTAATCCCTGTACAATAACAATTAAGTCTAAAGTATTTTATACAAGTCTGCTCTCCCTTTTTATTCCTAATAAACATTTTCTATACCTTCTTTCCCATTTTGGTTTGTGCTTTTCATGGCCATCAGTGTTTATTATTTATTGAACACATTAGGTGTTGTGTGTTGGAAGTGCAGTGCTTAGGTGACAGTATGTTAGGAGGGGGCAGGGAGGTGAGAGGGTAATCATTTTTATTTAAGAACATGACTTTTTTTCCACTGTTTCTGGTTTGAGGTGATTCCTAACTACTGGTACTACTAGTACCACTTAGTTAGTTAGTTAGTTAGTTGCAGTAGAAGTCTACTGCAACTAACTAACTAACTAAGTGAGTAACTAACCGTATGCTTTCAACGACTACCACTACTGATTATAATACAAACTGCTACAAACACGCGAACCAAAATACCACCTACTACAACCGACAAAGCATCGCGGTTTTGTCGTGCTTTTATTTTAAAAAACGACACGCAAAATGAACCAGTCACGTTACCTGTGTAACGCGAGGCCTCGTTTGTAATTGGTCACGTGGTTTTCAGCAAAACAATGCAAGCCTCGAAGCGGGGCTTCGTCAGACACGCCCCCTTCATACTCTGTACACGCCTTGAAGCCTCAGCTTCAAACGTCCCATCACTACCTGCGTTTTAGGTATCCTTTGAAATGATTTAAAATGGGACAGCACAGACACGCCACAGTGGCGCAGTCTACTGATGGGAATTCCGGCTCTTTTTAGAGAACCGGCTCTTTTGGCTCGGCTCACTAAAAAGAGCCGGCTCTTTCGGCTCCCAAGCGGCTCTTCAGATTTTTTGTTGCTTAAATTAATTTATTACCAACAATAATGTAAAATTATGCGCAAAATGAATTACTAATGTAAAAAAAAAAACATGCGTTGTGTTTTTTTATTATTATTTATATATGATTATTATATAAATATGCCTTTATTTATTCACTCTACATAGTGCTACAAAACATATATTATAAAATACAAAAACAAACTTAACTATTTACAGTTGAATTGAATTGCTGTACACACTGCAGCAGCAGCAGTAGACACACTTCACCTTCATCAATATCAGGTTCAACTGCTTGTGTTTTTTCTTCCCATTGCACTGATGGGTGGACAGTTGTCATGTGCCTGTGCAGGTTGTTAGTGGAGCCGGCTCGATAAGAGATGTTTTTCTTGCAGATTCTACACTCTGCCTTTGTATTGTCAATAAAACTGAACTGGATCTATATTTTACTCCTTTTCCTGCTGTCACTCATTTTCTTAACTCCACCTTTCCAGCGCGTTCATGTTGTCTCTCCTGGCCCCTCGCTCTCTTTCTCTCTCGTCTCTCTCCCTCCTGTTCTCCTGTTCATGTGTGTGTGTGTGTAACTGCCGGTCCGGGGTGAAGCGCTCAGCGCAGACAGACGGCACCCCACATCTTGACCAATCACGTGCGGCTTTCGCAAAAAAAAAAAATAACCAATCGCTCCCGAAAAAAAAACGGGAGCCGGCTCCCGTCGTTCACTTCAAAGAGCCGGCTCTTAGAGCCGGTTCGTTCGTGACCGACCCATCACTAGCGCAGTCGGCCTTCAAATGCAGCCAGGGAAGGCTGCAGCCCCAGAATTAGGTACAGCCTTGGTGCAATGATGCCCCCTCCCCCTGTCCCCGCTGATTGGTTACTCCTGGTGATTTGCCTGGCTTCTCACCTGTTTTCAATTAAACCAGATGGATTTTGTCAGCAGACTAACCTGCAGCTCTGCCAGAGGGACTGCTTAGAAGTCATTTTCCAAACCAGCTTCTTGTATACAGCCACAGATTCATGAGCTGAATCAGGCACATTAATCAACAGAGACTTTTCTGAGCTGTCTTGTCTTGAGATGACTACACCTAGTGATTTGACCAATGAACAAACAGTCCAGATGCAGCCTGTTGCTGTGGACTCCACATGTGTTGATCTGCCTGCCAGCATTTTACATGCAGAGGTAATATGATGTTAACATTCAGCTTCTTGAAGCTTTTAAATGTCTGTCCAACAGCTCGCCTTTTAACATTTTGAATAACTTCTTGTACATCACATTTTCAAGAGCAGGAGTGGTGAATTAGAATGTATGTCCAGGTTAAGCTGACCATCTTACTAATTACTCAGAACTGACATGACCCTGAACAACCTGGCCTGCTCTGGTTTTGTTTGGCTTTGGTCTACCTGTTGTCATGGGTTTTTCTAGAAGGAAATGCCAGGCAGAGCGGAGCAGCAACAGAGTCTGAGGGTTTACCTGAGAGTCAGGCCCTTCTCCAAAGAGGAACTTGCTGACAACGAGGACCAGGTACAGCACAGCATTCAATTTGACAGGTGATACCAGTCAGCCTAGTTGTCAATTCAAAAATAGTCTAGATCAAACTAGATATGGCCAGAGGTTTTCAAAGCATTGCTGTCAGTGCAAAAAAAACTTGTTAAAAGTAGTTTTCTTAGTTTAAAAGGAATCATGCCATGCAATAGCCTAAACATCTTTCATTTGGATAAAAAGAGTTCTGGGTAAATTTACTTTAAGAGTGAGCTCAAGGAAATGAGCTGTGCTGTGGTAGCTTTTTGTCTGAGGGGAGGGCCACAGCAGAAACTCAGACACTATGAAAACCCCTGCTTAGACTTAAGTGAGCAAAATACTCTACACAACAAACATTCATACTACTATGAGTGTAATACTTTCTTACATGATACTAGCCTGACTGATTTAGACAAAGTTTAAAAGCTCTGGAGACCAAAGCCCACATTCAGTGATAAATTCACTATTGCTAACGAGCAACAGATATGGGTTTTTGAAGGCTAAAAGCTTATTTTACATTGATAGCTTTTTGTGCTGATGTGCAGTATCTGTTTTTATTATTATTATTGTTATAAGGGCAGCTCATTTTCGGGTAATTTTTTTTCACCAATGTCATGACAATTTTGTGCTAATTGCCTTTTTTCACAGGCCTTTGAAATTAAGTCAATTAGCTTTCAAAGAGTTTAAATTGTATTGTCATTTTTGAACACCGATGAATCATGGTGAAATGAAACCAGAATGCATTTTAGCAATTTTTAGTGAATTAAATGACAGTAAAATTAAAGGTTTCCTTATTTTGCTTAGGACCACCTCAAACAGTATCATGGACCCCACTTTGAAAACTCTTGATTTAGACCATCATGGGATGCTAGAACTCTCTATCTGTCCTTGCCTGGGTAAATGTTTCCATTCAGGTTTCAGTATATTGCCAGTTGTCTTCTTCTCAGAGTTGTGTAGTGATTGAAAGCAGACAGACGGTGATGCTGCATGCACCAAAAGGGTCTGCAACCATGAAGAGCAGTGAGAGGGGCATAGGCCTGCCAAGCCACAAATTCACGTTCTCTCAGGTGAGAAACCCTGGACTTTACTTTTTATTTCATACAAAGACCAGTTAGATTGTACAAGACTAGATATACTACAGTCTGACTGCTTGAGGGTCACGCTTAAGCTCCTGATCCCTTCAGTGTTAGCTAATGTTAGACAGGTGCACACTTTGTGGCATTCATTTCCAGCCAACAGGGATTGTGCTATAATGTGCAGCCACCACAATCATTCTAATGGTTAGGGTGTGCAAGAACAGAAATTGAATGGAGTAGAACGGTCTGTCCCATGCAGGAAAGGGCCTGAGGTTGCATTAAAACACAGGTTACTGCGATCAGTACACAGAACATGGTACGCACACTTATCCAGTGAGCCATTGAGGCACCCCCAGATTTCAGTTTTGGTAGTGGTCATGTAACACAACAGGAAACACAAATTCAAATGTTCAGGTTTGTTTTAGTCATTTCTGCTTTTAGGTTACACAGCACAACATATCAGTTCTCAAGCCAGTGTGAGACAATTCACGGACCTTTTGACTTGTCACTAGGGGCGGACTGGGACAAAAAATCGGCCCGGGCATTTTGGACCAGACCAGCCCACCACCTTCGATAATGCACACCTTTCTGGTCTTTTTGCTCTCTTAAATGTGCATACCAACTGTGCAACTCTTTAAAACCATAATGCCATGCAATTAGTTAACGGGAATCAGTGAGAGTGGACACATTAAATACTTCCAAAAAAGTTATTTATTAACACTACAAAACACTACTAAAAATACTCCACCACTCCATCACAGTGATGAATCTTAAAGCAGCATCCTATTGGCAGCATCCTATTGGGTGTGCCTATGTGTTTCAGG